>NC_089750.1:46101526-46119026 GCF_040412425.1 Macrobrachium rosenbergii | reverse complement strand
TTTTATCATTGGATCTTAATGTTTCCTTAACGTCATTCATATTCATTCTAGGGATTTTCTTGCCAATATGCATTGTTTTCTGTGTCATACCGTCCAATGAACAATGACCATTTGTCGTAAGTACTTATGCAAAAGCATAATTGAATATTTTACTGAATTTTTCAGTGTTTTTTTTTTTATGTGGAGATGTATTGTAATGCTGTGGAGCGAATATGATAGAAGCTAAATATAATTCTTCGCTGTAATAGTATCACACTGTAGGATAATATTTAGAAGACTTGCTCATTTTCGGTTACAAGGCATCTCTTTTTATAGCTGATGATTAATTTATTCTAAAAAGAGTTAGTGCCGCATTCACGGATTATAACTGCAGACATCTTTTGAAGATATCGACATGGGGCATTTAAGGAAAAATATAAAAAATGAAAATTCCAATTTAGGTCGGAATGATAACATGCCGTATATGGACGATAGACGCATTGCGTAAATGTTGGTCAACGTGATTCGATAAGAAGTCTGCTAGAGTTTTCCCGATTTACTTCTTTGCAAGTGCTCATCCAAGCTAGTCATCCTCGCCAGCGAAAGAATGACTGCGATGGTGACTGCTGTTGCCCTTGATTTTGTTCTTTAAGTAAAGTAAATTGATATATTAACTGAATAAAATCTTGTGGATTCAAAATCCAGACCTTGACCTGTTTGGAAATTATCTCTCTCTCTCTCTCTCTCTCTCTCTCTCTCTCTCTCTCTCTCTCTCTCTCTCTCTCAGTGCATTATATTGACATGAACCAGTTCCACCTTCTGTTTAGAATATGGAATTTATTGCGCGTCCGGCGCCTTATTAATTCAAGCACAGCACACTTTTACAGTGGCATACGGGTCGCAGCATCTTGTACAGGACGTAGTTCAGTGTGCTTGTCAATATCCGGACAAAATACTTAATATAACCTTTAATCAGTGTATTTTATGTAGCTTCAGTCGTGGGTCATAAATGATATAATCATTTTTAGACAGGATGATGATAATTGCCTTTTCATCTCGAGTTTACGATACTTTTCTTGACTTTTTTTTTCTTTTTGTTTCATTTTGCGTATGGCTATCCCGTTGAGGGGAAGTTTGCTATGCCTGTTGAAGGACTCTTCCAGTTTGTTACTTAGGAATGTGAGCATCTTTTCAATGAAGATAAAACGTACAATTGGCTTCCAGTGTTGCAACTGGAAAAATCAGTTTGGAATGATTTCAAACCAGATGTTTATACCAGTGAAAAGTTGATTGCCAAAGTCGTCAGACTGTGGTCTTTGCTTTGTCTATCATTTTTTATTCATTAATTTCTTTACTAAATTAATGGTGAACTACCTACAGCCTCCAGCTCACGAGTTTTGCTTGAAACTTAATGTTCTAAGACTCCTTTTTTTTTTTTTTTATTCACTGTTCAGTATCGGCTAACAATAGTATTTTCTTACATGAATTTTTCATGTATTTCTTGGCATATTTGCTCTTTGGCGTTATGCACTGATGAATAAAATAAGAAAATTCTTGGCCTTGCTATTTTCCTTGCTAGAAAGGATTTTAGAAAAAAATATTTAAAGCTCCCACTCTCATGGTTTTATGTAAATCCTTGCCAAACAAAAACAAACAGTGCGCAGTCATTTTGTACGGTCCGTCCCGAGCAGATAACCACCCAACCTTCACCGCTCCCCCGCCCCCCTCTACCCCTCAACCATCCTTCCCGTCTCGGCTTAATGAACAAACTCTTTCGTCTCCTGTTCCGACTTTGTCTGTAAATAACAGACTTTTTAAGCGAAACTAATTTTTCTGTCTTCTTAGCGCACGTCCCCTCAGTAGTTTGGGATTTTTTTTCTATTTTACCTCCTGAAAATTATAAAGAATTGGTAGGTAAGTTGAAGACTCGCTGCCCCCCTACCACCCCTCTTCTTTTTAGGTAACGTTAAACACTTTTTAACCCAGTCGTTAACATAACTTCTGAGAGTCTGATGGGTTAAGGAGTAAATTCTTGAGGATACTTGTTAAGGAAAGAGACCAACGTGGTGTTTCTCTCTGAGGAGAGAGAGAGAGAGAGAGAGAGAGAGAGAGAGAGAGAGAGAGAGAGAGAGGTTTCACGTCAATGGCTATGCAAAGGAATACATGCTTCAGCCGCTCGCTCTGCATCAGGTAATGAAATGTTCCCCTAGAACAAACATCACCATCTCCCTTCCCTTCATCCTGAGTTTTACCATTCTCCGGGTGAAATATGCCACCCTCATAATTCTTGCTCATTAACCCTTTTCCCTCTATGTTATAATAGCGGAGTTTTTCTTCTTTTTTTTTTTTTTACTTCCCTCTGTGTTCAATGTGCCTTACACTTATGTTCGTTTAATTACGTTGGGCCGAGTTGATTGTGTAATTTTTTCCAACTCATAATTAGTATTTCTCTTGGCAACATGTACCAACATTTTTATTCCCCGTTATTTTTCTTGCGTAATAAAACTTTTTCCACTACGACTTTACTTCTGTATTTCTTTATTTTAACGAATTTATGAATTCAGTCTGCTTTATTTCAAGTTTTTATTTTTAGCTTTGTTTCAGAACTAGAAATTGTTTTGGTTTTGTTTTCATTTATGCATTGAGGCGCTCAGGCCTCTGTTTCTTTTCATTGCTATCTAAAATTAAAATTCATCAGAAATGTGTAAGGGCTCTGACTAACAATTACGATATCATTCAACGATCCATATTGGTGTTCAAGCAGGTTTTGGAGCATGTGCAAATCTGTTTCTTCTCTTCAGTTTTCTTAAAATCATTGTGAGCTCTCTCTCTCTCTCTCACGTATATATATATATATATATATATATATATATATATATATATATATATATATATATATATATATATATATATATATATATATATATATATATATATATATGTCTCTGTGGAGGCTTATTCAAAAAATATAGTTTCCTATTTTTTTTCTGAATGATGAAATGATTTATGTGTAAAATGAAGCCCATTGACTTTCTCCAGTTTGAAAAAGCGTTCAAATAATAAACTGTGAAATTTAGTTACTTCCCTTATTTTGAGATGAAATATCCTGGTTTCCTAAGAACTGACAACTTAAAAATAGTGACTTTTTATGGAGCTTTCCGGCTATTAATTGATGCAGTGTTAGGATTCATCCAAGATTTTAGTATTCCAAAGAGCTTAAAGAACAATACCCTTTGTTTTCATTTACTTCAAATTACATCCCATGAACGCTTTTATTACTGACTATTGGATTTTTTATTGATTCAAAGCGGAAATAAAAGTCTAAGAATTTCATTCTTTTGAAATATTTGCCAGGACCGTTTTGGTTGTCGTAATATCTCGTTCATCAGTTTTTGAGTGGAGAGACTTGTATGTTCGACATACAGAAGACGTATTCATCGCTATTTTGTGGTGTTTAATTTAAAAGTAATTTTAACTTTAAAAAATAAAGCAATTAAATTTCCTGCTAAAATTATCAGTACTCTGTATCTGCGATTACTGAGCGTTATATTTTGTTTGGCACGGGAAAAAAGTACTCAAAACAAGTGACTTATTTTAATTTCGACAAGGGTCAGAATCTGAATAGTGCCTGTTTAGTACATCGATTTGTACTTGTGCAGGGTATTAAAAACACATCGATAGCATCTTCATAGATCAAGACCTTGAATTAATTAATAGGCTGGTACTTCAGAATGACCTGGCGATATATTACATGTGAAAAAGCTGTAACCCCAACATAGTACAAAAACACTACTTTTGTTTTGTTCTTGATATACAATTTAAGAGATTAACGAACGGCTATTTGGTCTGCCAGAGTCATTACAGCAACGGATCCTAACATTGCTAGGGTATGATTGTAGGGTCCCACGTGGACACCACACACCGTCATCTCACCTGGTTCGCTAATCTCCTCACAACAACATTTCCGCGCGCAAAACGTGCGGACACAAGAAAAACAGCATACGTCACGGATCTTTTATACACATATCTTCCTTCATATTATTGTCAGATCAAATGTACTAATGTCAGCGTACATATTAGTGTCAGCATTTCACCCATATGTACCATAGCTTCAGTCATACCTTGTATATCAATTTATATGTGCATCTTCATTTGTCAACAAACGCAAATGATTGGGTAGTGACCTCTGTTTTCGTTCGCCTGGTGTCAGGCGCTACATTTCCGCTCGCAAGAGTTATTGACCTGTCTGTTTGTTGTCTGAATAAATTAGTAAGTTTGTAGACCCTGAATCTTACTCACACCTTCGCTACATGATAATCAGATCTCTTCTCTTAAAGGTTATTATAACTATCTGGACTGGTACTGTAGTAACATGCCCGCGTTTTGTTACTTTTTTCAAGAATAGAAAATATTCTTATGCTATCCTTTTGAAACTGACCGAGTTGAGTAGCTATTATACACAAAAAAGTCAGTTTTGCCTAACTTAATTGTTGATAAGGTTGAAGGGTGGTTAGGATGAGACTCTAGATTAATAAAACACAAATACATACTTATATTATCAACTTTCTGTAACTAATTTCACCTAATATGCCAACCGTCCTCTTGCCTCAAATTTTATCACCATTTTGTTTTGTCAATTAACCACTTTCAGTAGCCTCTCCCTTGATAAATATTGAAATTATTTATAACTCTTAGGAGCGTCTCTCGGTGTCAAGGCTAGACAATTTACCATTTTCAGTAGCCTCTCCCATAGCAAACCAAAAGATCATTCATGCCTTTTATTAACTTATTTCAAAGCAAACCCAAATTCATTTATAACAGTGGCCTATCCCAAGCAAATCTTGAGATTATTTATTGCTTTCAGTATCATCGCTAAGACAAATAAAGAGACCATTCATTGCCTTTAGTATCGTCACCTATGGCATATGCAGAGATCATTCACCCGTTTAGTAGCCTCTCACATGGTAAGTTCAGATATCATGAGCAGCTTTTAGTAGCCTCTCTCTCAGCAAGTCCAGAAATCATTCACAACTTTTAGAGGTTAGTCCAGTTACATATTCAAATATTCGCTGTTTTTAAGAGATTCCTCCATGGCAAATCCAGGTACCTGGCTAATCCAGAGATTAGTCTTTCAGTAGCTTCTTTCATGTGAAATTCAGAGATCAGTAAATGCATTAGTTGAAAATCAATTGGAAGATCCGGAGGTGAATGCCCTCTGGATCTTCCTTTTGAAATTCAGTATGTTCTGCTGTCGCAAATCAGATCATTTGTCGCTTTTAGTAGCCTCTCATATACAGAGACCACTCTGATTTAGTAGCTGTCCCCATGGTAAATCTGAAAAACATTCCCCATTGTTAGCAGCCTCTCCTTTGGCAAAAGCTAAAGATCCTAATGTCCTAATCGCATCGCCATCACTTGTTCTGGACTTTTGTAGGGCAGAACCAAAAAGTAGACTTCTTCGCCATTACGAAATAAACTCTTTGTGCTTTCTCAATCTTATTTAACTTTACTAATTGACTGAGTTAATGTTAATAAAAATATGCGATGCAACTGTCACGATAATTGACTTTACATATGCCATATTTAATATCTGATTTGGGAAAGGCCAGCTTCTTCAGCTATCGGTAATCCTCACACCGTTGGACTGTGGAACAGACTCCCAGAGGATGTCGTGTAGTTGGAACTTTAGAAGTTTAAGCGAAAATGCAATGTATTACTAACCTAATACTATTCTTCTTGCATTTTAATACTTTTTTTTATCTATTTATTATTATTTTTATTTTTTGATAAGTGGGATCTCTTCTTTCTGTATTTCACTTTACTTCCTCTTGATTCTTCCTAATGAGCACCATTTTCTTTGGAAGCTTGAATTTCAAGTGAACGGCCCCTGTGGGCTTGTTCCATATGAATAGGTTTCATCTACTGAGTAATAATAATAATAATAATAATAATAATAATAATAATAATAATAATAATAATAATAATATATTATTGCCATTCTTAATCTCCGAGAACTCTTGATTATAAAATAAGTACCCTAGATTAATACTGCTTTCTGGCGAAAATGACGGTTCAGAATTATCTCTAACTTGAGTCTCCTTCTGTCTGTGCGGTTCATCGAATCATCATTACCATCACATCTTTTCTCATAAGCCTTAAAAGAAATAATTCAGAAGTTCGGTACAGTATATGCGTGTGTATGGTATATGTATTTGTTCGTGATTCTGAGTTGACATCTCCCAAGTTAATGAATTATGTGTTGAATTAACTAGATGAATAAGTTAACAGATACCTTCATTTGTTGGTCATTAATACTGAAGTATATTTACCCAGTCTTCCAGCGCGTATTTGCCTTTTGGTTGAGGTAGTTTGATGGTTAGTCCTGCCTTTTCGTTCGCTTTTCCTCTGTCGCTGCTTACAGAATGCGAACATTCTAAAACTTTGTTTACTTTAATCACAAGTTTCAAGGTTTTGTGCGTGCAAATAATTGTAGTATTTGAATGCTAGATAATTAACGTTTTAGCTATGCTTGATGTCTTCATTATTTATTTTGTGTATATTAAATTGCCAACTTCAAAAGATATGCATCTCAGTGTTTCATTCTCTCTGACATTATATAATACTTGGAAGAAATTTGAGGCAGTATTTTAGACTTAATTACTGATGAAAGCTAGGTATAGTTCAACCTGCCATGCACTCCCATTTGTTCATTTATTTGATTATGATGTTCTTATTATATATGAAATTCGTATCTTATGGCGTTATAATTAAAGGACAGAATATGAACATTTTTTTTTAGATTATCAACCAGGACTGCTTATTTCGATGACATTCCTTAGCACTTGCCCTCTTCCTGGATGCCAACCAACCTACCATTTTTAATATAGGTTTTTTCTCATTACATATCTTCGTGGAGATGGCTTTTATCTCTTAACATTTCGTGATATAGCCTGGAGAGGAGAGGGGACGCTAGACTGTATACAGGAATGGACTTTACTTTCTCAGTGCAATAAGGACAGCCAATGATAGTTCAAAAAATAGAACAAATGAAACTGGAATAAGTTTGATCGTCTTTCTAGAAGGATACTTATTGCCATAAGAACGTAGCACCCGTCAGCCAACCAGGATTTATCTGCCATATTAAAGCAAGTTGTACCTTGCTTGAGACTCTCCTTAGAGTAAATTTTGCCGACACAGCAGTAGATCTGTATAAAATCTCTATAAATATGTCATAAAGTTTTGGTTCTGGAGCAAGAGACCGAATGTTCTTTCTATTTCAGATATCACTGGAAAATTTTTCTGCGTGTCTTTTTGAACACACAATGTTCACCCTTTCAAGATCTAGAATATAAATTATAAAAACCAGTTAACGGAATGTTAGCAGTGAACAATAACGCTAGGCAACATGCACTTAATTTATTCAACTGCCGACATATCAAGTCCTATTGAATGGAGTCTGTTGTTCATGTCCCATATCTAACTTTCCATTACAAACTGTCTAAGGTAGCTCAAAAGGAATTTGTCTTCCCAAATGCAGACAGTAAATAGTCTATATAATGGCAGTTACCACCCCGACACCTAACCATCCACGCAAGTCGTTTGATGAGCTGTTTTTCTAATACTGGTGGTCTTCTGTTGAAGTATGCACTGATCACGACTCATTCTTATATGTATTATGCACTTAAGCTCTATTAATTTTTCGTCTACTGTTTATAAATGTTGTAACAGTGCACCAGTCCTCTTCATCGATGAATAAGAGCAAAACAACTACTTGCATGGAACAAATCACAGAGCATATCAGTTCTTTAAGACATTTGTAACGTATAATGTTGAAATGTTTCCCATTTGAGTGTCTTTGTCTAGCGATTTGTGCTAGACCATCTGTAGTCACTTTCCAACCCCGTTCAGTAGGAATACTTTGACTTGTCAAAGCATTGCTATTTCATATCATGAAGAGATTGGCATTCATTAGCCACATGCAGTTGAACAATGAAAGCTTTTCGTACATCGGTATCATTTTCAGGTTCATCACTGAAACATTCTTTTATACTTCTTCATGCTTTTCTAACATTTTATGAACTTTATTTGCCCTGCTGAAAAATGAAGTATTCTGAGTTCAGTTAAATTCATGCAAGAAAAGGATATTGCCCTTGGTGGTGGATCCAGTTACCACACAGTCTGGTGCATAATTTGTTTTCTGGATTTCCTTTACCCTCCCTCAAGAAGTTTATGTTTGTTTATTATCCAGCCAAGGCTGTTAGGATATACACCTCATCAACAACATTTTTATCACTATTATTACTACTATTTTCAGAAGCCCGTATTACAATAAAACCCTCTATGACCAATTTGCTGTGGAGCAATGTGACTTCTCGTTCCTGGCGAAATTTCATCGGTCATGATTTCTGGGTTGCAACAATTCAATCAATGAGCGCACTCGGTATATTCTGTAGTTGTTTTGTACTAGACTATGAGGATATCTGTTAATGACGAGGATAGCATCATCTTTGAAGGTGCCTATTTACTACTATATATACCTTTTTAGAATCACCATTAAGGGGCCCAAAGACGTTACGATCGCCGGATCTTTCGTCTCGAAACTCTCCTGTCTTTCCTCACTGTCTTGTGTTCTCCTCCGACCAATAGTTCTTGGGGTCCGTCGGCCTCCTTTTTCCGACCAGCTTCTCTGCCTGCTCTTGCCTCTTTCTCCTGTTTTCAGTCCAGGTGCCTGGAAACCTTTTTCTTGGTCGCACTTCTCAGATTTATTTCAGTTTCTTCTTGACTCCTGAAAGGGTAATATGGCTTTCTCCGTCGGCAGATGAGTTCTGGGCCTTCTCGGTGTTTATTGAACTTTTCATTCTTTCTCCTTGAGGCTTATGATAAATTAGTTGGGAAATTACAGAGAGAAGGAGGCATAATACATATCTACATACACTGTCTCTCTGCCTCACATATATATATATATATATATATTGGATATAATATATATATATATATATATATATATATATATATATATATATATATATATATATATTTATATATATATCTATATATACTGTATATATATATATATAATATATATATATATATATATATATATATATCATATGTGTGTAAATATATATATTTTTATATATATATTCAATATATATGAGATAATATATATAAATATATATATATTTCATAGATATATATATAGTTGTTCAGAATGAAATATAATTATATATATATATATATAGACATAATTTCATGTAGTGTATATATGATGACTCATTTAAAAATACATATATATCTATATAAGACAAATTTCAGATATATATATATATATATATCAGAATATATATATACAATTAATGTTTGAAGAAGAGAAATTTCAATGATCTCACTTGTTTGTTTAAATAAATAGAAAATTTTACCCTGGTGGGTGGTTTAATTACCGAGAATTTCAGGTGACCGACTTGGAACTCATTATAAATGGTCTCTCTCTTATAGAAATAAAATTCACACTTGTCTGAGACAACCAATATCACTGTACGAGAGTTGCTGGCCACATTTCCAGTCCGCGCCACTAATTGTTCCTTGGGGCATATAATCCTACAGACTTGTAAAGCAATTATTCAAGTTATGCAAAACACGAGTTTACAAATAAAAAAATTTGGCTTGCATGCACAAACCTTGCATAGTCTAGTGGTATATAGTCTAGTATACAGTAGGTTTATGATTCCTTAAAGCAGAATAGGCCCTTAAACCTACGTTTCTGTAGCCAAATATGAGTACAGTCTTCAAATTTGTGTCACAAAACTTTTAATTTTACAAGGAAATTGAGTATTATTGAAAAATTTTACAAAATTTATTTTTATTTATATAAGGAAAATTCAAATTATTGAAAATATTATCAAAACTTTTATTTTATGCAGTGGAGACTGCCAAATGTAATTTAAAACAATAATACTAATAAAGTGTATATTACATACACATATATCATACATATATATATATATATATATATATATATATATATATATATATTATATATATATATATATATATATATATATATATATATGATATATTGTGTGTGTGTATGTATGTATGTCATCTTGATATGTATCTCTGGTACTTTGTTTAAATTACATTGTTTTCCCCACTTTATTTGGCTCCTGCAGAAATGTAGGTTTCAATATTTTCATTTTCCTTGCATTGCATAAATAAAAAAAATTGTATACAAAAGAGTTGATAACTGTACTCTTACTTGGTTAAAGAAAAGTAGGTTTAAAGGACAAATCTTCTTTAACAGACTGCATAATAGACTATATACAACTAGATCTACACAGGAAAGCTGTGTATGCAACATAATTATGTATTTACCCTCATAAACAATTGTTTCTAATGGATGAATAATTTGATGTGTCTGGATTATATAAGGAACGACCTGTGGAGAGGAAGAAGATTATTTGTCAGATAACCAGGTGCTTGATCACTGTCTTAATATATTATATATTTATATATATATATATATATATATATATATATATATATATATATATATAGAGATATATATATATATATATATATATATATATATAATATCATACATACATACATGTGTGTGTCTGTGTATGTGAGGGTGTGAATTTTAATCTCCTATACGCTCCAGACTTTTTATTCATAACATTAAGCCACAAACATAGTACAATGTCGACTTCATCATACCTTGGAAGTAACATACAATAAAAAAAAAGATATGTGACAAATTCTTTACTCTGGTCAGCATGTTCAAAAGCACTTACTGGGTATAATTTCCTTTGGATGTAAGTTATTCCCTCAGTATATTTAATTCGATATTAAAATATATTTGTCGCTTAATGTTCATGAATATATTTACATATTTAACATATAGTCAACATCAAGAAATATCACATGATTTGCCTGATTTATATCTGAGCCACTAAGAAGGAAGAGGAACTCCAACTACAATGTATATTGCTACAAATGTCCGAGGGATACTTGCTTGATTGTGGGCGGCAACAGATGAACGCGGGGAGTTCCTTTTATTTATTACACATCTGACTCAATATTAGGACAATTCATAGCCAAACAAGGGAAATCTATGGCTTAGGGCTTTCTTCAGGTGAAGGAAAAATTATGTAAATTCAAGGGCTCTCTTATTTACATAACAAACACAGTTCAGAAGAATGACGAATTACTGGGCAGGTAATAACAAGGGCCTGCTAAAATAATGAATCATAAACAGAATAAATATTCTACGTTGACGAAGTCTTCATAACAGGGAACATCGCAGTGGGGAAAAGGAACTGCACATGGATTGAGCCGAGAGATTCCACAGTTGAGGCCTATCTGCAAAATATACAAAACAGTTACTTGCAATAATAATAAGACCCTCAAAGGGAAACTGAGGAATACACAGATGGTACCAAATAACTCAGTTCAACACTAATGCATAATTACGTGAACACTGGATGCCCCAACACAAATTACTGAAGGTGATCACACAATGGAAGATAAATGAAAAACCAGGAAGAGAGAGAACAGGAATTGTGGCGGACTAAGAAAACCTTATTCCAGTGTCCTCGTTCGATAGGGCACTGGCGATGGAGGAGGGGATTACAATGGCACTTCAAAGTATACTGGTTAGAGCCCCAGGGTCGAACACATGAGAGGTTCAAAAGTCCAGCCAAGGTAAGAACATCTGTCATTGGGTGGTGTTCAGTTCATTCTCTCTGGCGATTTCTGTTGCATTGTCAATAAATAACCTTCGGGGATTACGCATCATTCCCACATAGGTGGGCACAAAGGTCAATCTCTGTCACGTTTTCTATAATGACCGCATGACAGTAGTCAACCCTTGTGGAAGGTTCGGAATGATGTGGGGGTGCCAACTTTCTCATTTTTGGCTCTTCCCTTGCCTTTCCTTGTGCCAAGAAGGTATGATGGTTCCCTGGAAATAAGGCCTCAGCCAGTCATTGTGAACAGAGAGAGGTGTTAGGCCTAACATTTGGGGAATGAAGGAGGGAGTGGAAACACACAGTTCAAGTAATTAAATCAATTGGAATTAATTTTATTTCTGTCTCAACTATGCTACAGATGTAAAAATATATGAGGTTGAGGAAAACAGAGGAAAATAGGTCCCACCTATCGCATATATATATATATATATATATATATATATATATATATATATATATATATATATATATATATATATATATATATATATATATATATATGCATATGTACACATATGTGTACGTATGGCTAACAAAGTTAACATTAATTTTACTGCTCATATTCTTGCACTTTTATTTATTAAACCATAAGTGCCCTGCTTTGTTGCGACTTCACAGAATGGATTAAAAGTGATATCATATCAGCAATCAGTGGATATATGAGTTAATTTTGGCTTTGCTGTTTATATTCAGTCACCCTATTATCGGGCAAAGAAAAAAAATTGAGAAATATTGGTAAAGACATGTGACATGTGGTATGAGAGACCCAGCAGTTGTTTTCGTAGGAAGTTTTCGTAAGGAATTTCATTTGAAGACTTCCTGTTTGATCCCTATGGCTCAAGCTTATTTATCGACGACTTTTTTCCTGGTTTCCTAACACATGTTTCCTTGTTTAGAGCGCAGCGAGAGAGAGAGTGTAACTTGGAAAGAAGTTAATCGTTAATGTGAAAAATGCTTCCATCTTAACGAATTAACCCTTAGCGGTCATATACTGTACTTTAATGTTCTTCATTATTCAAATTATGTGCCTTAATTTTGATTTAATTTTATTTATTCCTTTTCTTGTTCGTTCTTCCCCTGCTCATTCACTATTTCCGTTTTCCACACTCTCATTCCAATTCCTTTTCTAATAAACTTTTTTTCAGGATACCCTATTTTCTCCTCCTAGTCTTAAAACTTTATTTTAAGCTGTCGTTCACCAGGAAAAAGAAAAGAAAAGGGAACGTTAGGCAACTCCATTTGGAAACAGTCTGGAAAGCTATTTTACGTGTTACGGTCTTGAAAATAAATTATTTTCCCTGAATATGTAAGTTATCTGTCTGTCTATTTCCTGAAATTTTTTTATTTATTTTTTATTTATTTATTTTTTTTTTTTTTTTTTGCACCTTGTTGCTACTTTAGCCTCCCAGCCATATTACGTATCCAAGTATTTCTATTTCTTGTGAAATTTTTCTTTAGCTCTTCTTAGTATATGAACTGTTTATCTAGATTTCTTTTCTAAGCTTGTTATGGTTTTAGACGTTTTTCTCCAAGATCTTAATGGGCTTGCTGATTAACACAACTGCCGAGGCAAGTCATTCATTTGATGACAATGGAATGAAACGTAGTTATCAAGGACGCTACTACTCATCATGAGTCCAATTCTTCAACTCTTTACTTTACATCACTATCATCATATTTTCCTCCTTTTACTCTCATGGGGCTACTTTGTTTAGTAAGATCCAATGTTACATAGATTCCACGAGTTAGATGTACAGAGCACATAAAATCGAGTAAAAGAGCGTTTTGTGTATTTCGTTAAAACATATTTAAAACTGTGGCTATAATGTGCTGAATATGGATAAGTTCTCAGTAACTTTCCTATTATTTTTTGAGAGATACATTTTTCGTTATTTTGGGAAATCTTTGTATGACGAACTTTCTTTAAGATGGTAGGTGCTTAGCAAGCTAATGGTATGAAAAAAATAACTTCAACTAAATTATTCAAATCAAATAACCGTTCCAGCGTTGGAGAATTTAAACTTCCTCAGCCGGAGCTCCTCATGTTTCATGCAGCATGGTTCATTATTATTCTTAAAGACAACATTTCTTCAATGCTAATGTGGGGTAACAACGTTCGTGCAACTTTGAATTAAGCGCAAATGCATTCCATTAATTTTCCCTAGCTTTGCATACTTTCAGACCATCTTGGTTATCTTTTATTTGGTTAAAATTATTATACGGAGACAAAGGAAGTATCATCATCGAAAGAGAAAAACTAAAATATACAAAGACCTTATCTGAGGGAACGAAATGGTTGAGGATTATTCTTATTAACCCTCAATGATCTATTTGCAAAAAACAGCCCAAAACAGTAAAATCAAGCATGTGAGCTTCTTGCTATCAAAATTAATGGGTCAGTTTATAGAAGACTGAAGTTTTCAGGACATTTGTACTAATTTTCTTTTTCTGTTAAATACAATATTCACGAATTTTTAAAGATTATTGTAATAAAAATATTCATACGTACTTTTTGCTTTCAAATGTATATGCGAAATATTTACTAAAATTGTGAGACAAGGAAAAGATGCTTTCAAGAATGTGATCGCAATGTGTTTTCTTTATTATTTGGTGCCGGATTTGTCAATTCTCGTCTCTGTTTGAATTTTGACCCTTTTTCATAATATCTTTGGACAGCAATGTAATAAATCTTACAGTGATCTTTTCAGTGTGGTTAATACCTCGTCCGTTTTTATTAGGATTATGGCGTTTGGTTTTTCTGGTCCATTTGCCTTTAGTCTTTTAGCCTTTTCAGCGCAGCTTCCGTAAAGATACCGGATTTATCTCAGGCACAGTTGCTGTGGATATTATGGTCCGTGGTTCGGAAAATGATGTTTGCGGAAACTGAACGACGCTGCACACAGAGAGTTCCATCCGCGTATTGGAAAATCGGGGATTGTACACTGTCTCTCTCTCTCTCTCTCTCTCTCTCTCTCTCTCTCTCTCTCTCTAACACACATATGCGCATAGGCACACATGATTGTTTATGTCCTTTTAAATTTCATGCGTTTATACATAATAAAGTCACGCTATAACGAATTTCAATGTATATGTACTGTAGATGTGTAGGTGAGAACGTAATTGTCAGGAGTGAAACAGTAACCTTCTTTGTAAACCGTGTACATAAGTCATTATTTATGCTCAACCGAATCAACGACTCAAAATATCTCTAAAACTAGACCAACTTGTACATGTGCCATTCATTAACAGCTGGTTGCCAGGACTAATATATTGCACACTTCATTTTCTTGCCCAAGGTTGAAACGGATTCCATAAATGTCACTTCCCAGCCTCTATGAGAATTCTTTATTCTTGATATAATTGCCACGAGTATCAATATTTGGCACGTGAGAAATTCTCACGTAGAGAGGAGGGACACAAATCCTCGTCATTGGAATTCAAGGGATTCACTGACAGAAGTAAAATTGATGACGTCAATATGATAGAAGGCCTTAGGATGTCAGAGGAAGTCTCGCTGCTTCTGAACTGACAGAAGTAAAATTGATGACGTCAATATGATAGAAGGCCTTAGGATGTCAGAGGAAGTCTCGCTGCTTCTGATGTTAGGATGGGATACAAATCAAACTGAAAACTGATACAATGGAATCAAACATGAAAAAGAAAGAGAACTGATTTCATTGTAAACCAGTGAATTAGAGGGTCCCTCCAGATCTATGAGTAAAGAGATAAAAAAAGAGAAAGAGAACATAATATACAGGGACGGGAGGTAATTTAAAATAATGGGAATGCAACTATGTAAACTGAAGGTCACTTTTTTCATTCTTTTATAAACTTGTAAATATTAGTTCCTCGCTCTTGTTAAACGTACAAAATGTGTTTTAAATTTTCCGCTCTTGAAATTAAAATGCCCCAGTCAGCCAATTATTGTCTTTTAGAAACGTACAAAATGACATCTTGAGTTAAAATGCAGTTCAACTTTCGAGACTGTATTACTCAATGCTCAATAAGATTATATATATATATATATATATATATATATATATATATATATATATATATATATATATATATATATATATATATACATACACACATATATAAATATATATGTATATATATATAGTATATATATATATATATATATATATATATATATATATATATATATATATATATATATATATATATATATATATATATATATATATATATATATATATATATATATATATATATATATATATATATATATATATATATATATATATATATATATATATATAGGTATATATATAAAAATTCTGATAGATAGATAGATAGATAGATAGATAGGTAGAGAGATAGATACAGATATATATATTTCTAAGTAGCAACCTAATAATTCCTGTAAATTCACTTGATAAGACCCCGTCAACGTAACTTTACATCTGATTCGTAACTACAAAACTTCAATACGCTTTACGTTATTTCCCGAAATGCCATAGTAACGCAAGGTTTAGGAAGGTAGTCAGTGAACGCTGTCAAATTTCTTCTCATGAAGAACAAAAATCATCAGAAAGAGATTTTTAAATTCCTTACACTGCTTCACACCATGCCTTAACACTAATATTTGATCTGTTCAGCTCCCTTCCAATAGGCCGCATGTTCATCACTAACCTATTTATCAATTTCTTTCCCCAGCCTACTGAGAATCCAAAAATACAAAAAATGACACACAATATACACACACACACACACACACACATACACATATATATATATATATATATATATATATATATATATATATATATATATATATATATATATATATATATATATATATATATATGTATGGATATATATATATATATATATATATATATATGTATGTGTGTGTGTGCCCATATAATGTGTGTGTGTCGTAACCAGCTGTGTGCTTATACCCATATGTTATTGGGCCTGTTACCCAGGTCAAACAGGGCCATCTTTTCTTGCTTTATCTGTTTTAAGAACAGAATCCTTCTCATCTTACTTCTCTAAGATGACTGTGGTAGCGCTTTTCATCCCTGGGTCAGCAAATCCCTTCTCCTTTGTTGTCTTCTCACTAAACCCATCTTTACACAAAGGCCTACTGGAATTAACACTGAAGTACAAAACTAGACTTTATTTGAAAAATTTTGGTTCAGCAAAAGCTAACGGTCATGAAACGGAGTGATTAACACCCCCTATCAATGGAAAACATAACTAGAGGAAATACTGTTTCACCAACAAGCATTCTATACCAAGCAATACTCGTGAATGACACCCTGATCATCAAACAAAGTAATAAGGTCATTCTAGAACACATATGTCTTATAGTATATAAGAGTAAAAAACACCACTTCCCAAATATTCGTCCTCTCACGACGAAACTTAAGAATTCCTGTTGAAAGAAACATAACATTATATTAAAGCCTGAAATGGTGTTGATTAACATACATTTTCAAAACAGAAAAATGCACACTGAAGAAGTACACGGGAAAATTCATCAGGTAGACATCGAACAATTTCACTGCAGCATTACTAGGTCTTCCCATCAAAAACAATGTCTGTAAAGAGATAAGTGTTCATGAATCATGGAACTCACTTGCTATGGCGACAAAATAACAGATTTTCTACTGGCGATCTTATAACATTCTTCGTTTTAATGTGCTTTTTTCCCATTTTCTATATGGGGTAAGCACGATGCCTTCTTTACGAAGGACTTTGATTTGGCGTTGGGGTAGGCAGTAGCCTCGATCGGCTCCCCT
>NC_089750.1:46091526-46094026 GCF_040412425.1 Macrobrachium rosenbergii | reverse complement strand
CAGTAGCAAGTGGATGCGAGACTGGCAGAGCACACTGTTTTCGACAAGTGTCAAGTTATCCTCTTCATTAACGTGAACCAAAGGTTTGTTCAGTTGAGTTCTAAGTCTAATTTAATATATTTCTCGAAAAGCTTTAATGGCAGGATAGTTGTTTTTACATCTGTCTCAACTGTTTTAGTTTGTGCTTCTACACCTGTCTTTCAATAAAATTTTGCATTCTTTATTGTGGCATCTTGGTGAGTGTAATAGTATTTGTACGTAATGTAGTTTTATTGTAGATACCCCATTATTTGGCCTATTGTAAAATATCCGTGACGTGCTTTGCAAGGCTGCGACAGGTCTCACTGCTTGGAAAGTTTATTCCTTCCATTTTTGGATCTTGAAAGCATGGAACAAAGTTTATTTTCTCAATTCCACTTTAATCTGAAGTCATCTATCTCAGATATTGTGATATTGTGTTCAATTTCCTTCTTTCTTTTCCTTATAGGTCTAAAACCCGAAGCTTTAAGGAAATATATTGCAGTACTACTATCAAGTTTTTATGGCTCAGTAATTTTAGGCCTATTAGCGAAAAGTGGAAGTAGAGGTCTTTTCTCAATCAGTATAGAAAGCGAGTGCCATTATAATTTGCATATTGAATTGGCTTTGGTTTGGACGAACCACCGCTGCTGTTGTGAAAATTATGCAAGAACGCCCGATTCCAGTACCATCCAACACTGACCCGGCCGCATATTCCCCAACTGTATTGTGGTTCGGCCTGACGAGTGGGCGCCTCGGTTTTTTTTGCCATGCCTCTAGGTTAGGTTAGGTTAGGTTGGATTAGGTTAGGATAGCTCAAGGACAAATACCCACATGTCTTTTGGGTGTGGTGAACATATTGAGATTATTTTCAAGAAGATTCTATGGTTAGTTTTTAAGATATGGCGTCCTGCTTTTTTTCAGGGAAGGTCCCGAACCATAATACAGTTGAACATTACTCTAGTCTCCACAACAGCAACAGCAACAATCGGAATGAGTTCATCCATATTATTCTCAACGACAAAGAAGAAAAAAGAAGAGACCCAAAAAAAAACAAAAAAACAAAAAAATGTTACCCACAAATAAGCATTGCGTTTATATGATCACATGCTTCTGAGCGGATACATTTGCTATAGCCTTCAAATTGTATGACTAAAAGTGCCAGTGTCTTCTCTTCAGGTATGGTTAACATTGTGCATATTATAATGGCACTCACTTTCTATACTGATTGAGAAAAGACTCCTACTTCTACTTTTCTCTTTCATAATAGTTGATCAGGTTTGAAGCAAAGCCCTACACCCTACCCCTTCCTTTGTATCCCTTGACCTCCATATCTGTTTCTTGTGTGGCTGGGCTTTACTACCCATTTTGTGATTTCATCACATATTTGCCTGTGATATATATATATATATATATATATATATATATATATATATATATATATATATATATATATATATATATATTATGAGTGTTGAGGGGAGGTTTGATTAGCTTACCTTGTTACTTTTTACCTTGTGTGCAGAGACCTCATCACTCTGTGATATATATATATATATATATATATATATATATATATATATATATATATATATATATATATATATATATATATATATATATATATATATATATATGTATATATATATATATATATATATATATATATATATATATATATATATATATATATATATATACATATATATATATATATATATGTATATATATATATATATATATATATATATATATATATATATATATATATATATATATAAATATATATATATATATATATATATATATATATATATATATATATACACATATATATATATATATATATATATATATATATATATATATATATATATATATATATATATATATATATATATTATATATATATATATATATATATATATATATATATATATATATATATATATTTTCATAAACTGCCTTTGCCTTGGTGAGAAATTTGATCAAAACTATAATTGATGCTGCCACACAACCAAGAAAGTCCAGTTTATGAGCAAGGGAATAAGTTATATGAAAACTTACCTCAGAATTTCCTGGAGTTATACTTGAATAGGGAAGGTCGCCGTATGGAAATTTAGAATTCTTTTACCAATTTACAGGGATTTATTTACAGAAACTTAGCAAATCAACAGTGAGACACGACACAACAAAATCACAAAGGGGCAGATTCAGAATAGGACACAGGGAACAATAATGCAATGATTTGGCAACCAGCAAGTGGATAAAAATGGGGGCCAATCTGCAATAATCTGTTCAGTGATAATAATCACATTCAGTCTTGCCCTGATTACATGGAATAGTCTCAGGTAAAGCAAATGATGGAGCTCCAGGATGGAAGAATACTTCATATGAACATTTGGGGCCACAACAGAAAACTGTTGCGGACTGCGACCAGGAATTATCAGAATTTGGGTGGCAGGCAGGGTATTGAAGCATA
>NC_089750.1:46064026-46081526 GCF_040412425.1 Macrobrachium rosenbergii | reverse complement strand
TACACTATTTTTACCAAAATTATGGTTTGTTAAATATTATTGAAAGAAAACCTATACTTTACAAAGCATAACTAAACAAATCAAACCCAAGGGTATACTTTAAATTCAATCCCTGCGATAGCCCCTGTGTTCATCAGCGTATATTTGCTTTTCCTTTGGCTCATGTTATACGTAGTGCTGTTAATTGTATGCACACGTGCTTAACCTACTTGTATAATTTTCATACATTTTTCATCAAGTGCTTTAGGCAACTGAGCAGATACTTGAGCCATTTCTTAAAAGAGAAAAAAGAACAGACAAACATAAAGCCTCTGCATCACAGAATAAATTTTGGGTGTAAGTAAAAAATTAACAACAGTTGAGTAAGCTATCTCGCACGACTGGGTACTTTCAAGACTTAAGTATACCATAAGCAATATATTGCACATTGAGTGCACATTACCAAGCGAGTGAAAGATACCACTAGGACCCGGTCTAAGGGACACCGAATCCAAAAGGCTACCAGACTCCACATGAAGGGAAGTCCGCCACATAACTAGTTCTCCAGATCTAGCTGCCCTCGAGTGCCAAACAAGGGTTTTCCCTTCACAGTCGAGTAACCCACCTGAAGTGTCTTACCTTTTCTTTTGCTCTTACTCACTGCATGCGCTCTGCTTCATGCAGAGTGCCATTTCATTTTGTTACATGCAATTGGACTGTAAGACTACCAGTGTCATCCTTCGGAACCTCCGGCACCCCAGTTCCACCAAGAAAAGTCCTGTGTTAATACACAAACTGCTCCTGTGCATTGAGACACAGAGTGTGAACAATAGCGTGTCCACCCATAAGGATTTTTGCTGACCAAGAACCTCTCCATTAGTGTGACCTTTGAATGGCACACTCAGCCCATAGTGCCACCTTATTGAAAGGTACCATTCCAGCAAAGTGTAGCCAAATTTAAGGGACACTTCCCCCAAATTGCTCTATAATTCCCAGGCCATTTTAATACGCCCTAACCTACCAGAACCATGTTGGCAGAATATTACTAATCCTTCAAGAATCTGGGGAAGGAGGAAGGTTCCATGTGAAGAGAGCTTGCCAAGTGGGCACAGGCACAGTTAGATGCCTTACTCCAAAGGGAGAAACTGGAAAGAGAGGGGCAAAGGCAGTATGAACTGGAAAAGGAAGAAAGCGCAAGGAAGGAGAGAGAAGCAAAAGAAGAAAGAGAGGGAAGGAGAGACAAGAACAAAGGAAGTATGAGCTAGCTCTAAAATAAAAGGAGATCGAGCTTGAGAAAGCCCAACAAGACAATGCCACAGCTCTAGCCCAACAACAAGCCACTAATCCCACACTCACCACACCTAAACCTTCTATATCTGGTATCAATTAACTGATACCAAAGTGGATTGATGATGAGCCAGAGGCATTGTTGGAGGAGGTAGAAGTGCTCTTTGCAAACTACAGCACCATAGAGATGGAGAGGACCTTGTTTCTCTCTAAGCATATAGAAGGTAAAGCAAAGGCCACCCTCCTCTCACTGGATAGCAGTACAAGGGGAAACATGGATGAAGTTCGGAAGGTACAATAACCACTATGGCTTATGAGAATACACTAGAGAAATGAAGACAGAGGTTTAAGGGCCTCCCAAAAGAAATCAGTCAGACCTGGGCTGAATGGGCCTATCATAAGACCCGAGCTGGTCAACGCTGGCTTGGCTCCATGACGTGCACTGAGTTCAAGGACCTGTTTAACCGGATAATGCTGGAAGATTTCTTCCAGTGTGCTCCCAGGTCCCTCGCAGTGTACCTCAACGACAGGCAACCCAAAACACTCATTGAAGGCTGTCGTATGGCTGATGATTGGGAAATCTATAAACCATCTCCCAGCACGGTTCACTGGACATCTCCCTGGGCCAATTCGCCTGAAGAGTGGGCCACCTTCCAAACCAGTATGCAATTACTACCATAAAGCTGACCACTCCGAATCTGAGTGCTGCTTTAAAGGGGGAGCTATCAAGGAGTACCCTCAGAACCCTTTTAAGAAACCTAATGGTGCCTCTCCATCCACTGGTGAGCAAACCTCTCCACCCATAGCCACCATAGGCAAGCAAGCCCTGCAAAAACTGTGGTGATCCTGGACATTATAGTGCCGGATATGCTGCCTGCCCAAAGTGTGGTACCACTATGGTACCACTACCAAGCACATCAACTTGATCGGTGCCAGGTCCGCCATGTTATGGCCATCTGACATTCCTCACCCCGAAAGGGTGGAGACTCAGATCGTCTCAGTGGCACCCCTTAATGGCTCTAGCTCGACAGTTGATCTGCTAGCTACAGTGGACACCACATCTAATTGACCAATCCTGAGTGCCAGCCAGTTCCACTGTAGATGAAAAGACTCATTGGATGATGACTTGGGTAGAGGGTTTTACTAAGTCCATTTCCACAGTCGAGCTCCAGGCCACAACACCTTGGGGTACTCAACCTCACCACATTGGCATGGTGAGTAAAATTAGGCACTGAATCTGAATTGAGTTCCTGTTGGGATGAGATCTCCTCTGGGGATGTCTGCTCTCGACTCCCCTCTGTTGCCTGGCTACCTCCACAATGGAGGCATCAACTGCAGCACCACCTGACAAGAGCACAGCCATGTTGGAGGGCGTGCCACCATCAACAGAATACCCTCTGCCTGCTGATTTGCACTCCCAGTGCAAATCAGAGCCAAGTCCTCCCTCCTCATGAAAGGACAGCTACCAAAAACTTCCTCCCTCACAGCAAAAGGAAGCTAGCAAGACACAGTACCGTTGTAAGATGTGCAAAATGAAAGGGCACTCCACGAATTGGTAGGGATGCCCCAGCAAGCAATGCACAGCTGTCACCAAAACCAGAAACATTCCTGGAGTCTCTCACCTCCCCCTGGGACAGGAATCTCAGCCCAACTCAAGCTCACCTAGGGGCTTTACATCCCCAGGTTCCTTGTCAGGCACACCTGACCAAACATCTCTGCCAGTGCCACTTGAGTGCTCTGAGCAGTGCCAGGCTCCATCCCCCATTACCAGAATTGAACCCTGTGCCTGGCACTGACTTGGTGCCAGTGCCAATGCCAGATCATGACCACGATCCTCCTTCGGGAGATCCACCCAGTTTAATGAAGTTGGTCATCGTCAGTTGTGAGCCTCCAGCACCCAATAATCCTCCTTCCTCATCACCACCATCCTCTGAGGATGAACCTCTAGCAGACCCTACTGACACACCTTCTCTGGTTGACCAGGAACTGTCCTGCCAGGATGCAGAAGCTGTTACCACCCTTGCTTCTGTTATCACTGCAGCTGGAGTAGGGAGCCCTCCAGTAGCCTCTAGGGTTACCCCTGACTTCGCTCCCGATGGCACTCCTGGCCTCCCCCCGAGTCAGTACCCTCATCACCTCCTAGGACTGCTGTAGACAGACCTTGGAGGAACCCATAGAAGAAGAAAAAGGAGTGGAAGAGATCCAATTAGCTTGCTAGGGCTGTGAGCTCCCCTTGGCATCACAGAGTGACCCTGGCACCTACCCAGAGAAGGTAGCCTGAGTGATCTCCGATTAAGTAAACCCATACATAACATCCTTGGCAAGATCATGTAAAATAGTAGTAGTAATCTGGTAACTGTAATAGAAAGAATTTTGTTAATAGAGTAGTGATAAAGTATGTCCATATATTAGAGCTAGTAAACTCCTGGCACTCTTGGCACAGTGCCTTATCTAGTAGAGTATACCGGGCACTCCAAAATCCAGAGGAAAATGCTTGGTACCTCTCTCATGGGTTGCTACTAAGTCAAATAAGATGTAATGAGTTAGAACTGCCCTCTAGCCTAGCAAGCCAAAGGGCATGTCCTAGCACTCATACACTGTGTTGCATTCATTAACCCTTCAGGTTGCTTATTCTTTAACATGTTTATGTACATCATTGCATAAGAACTTTTGTGATTTGCAATAATACTGCATTGTAGTTAGATCATTGTCACTTAAATTGGTGCTGCAGCAGCCTGCTGATATGTCATGTTAATGATGATATGCAATAGTAAATTTTAAAACTTGTCTAGGAATGCATTTTCACTGTCATCAGAGACAGATAACACAATATCCGCAGATACCTTTGAGTAGTGTTAGGAATTTTTAGTTAAGTGACCAAGTAAAGTCATCTTTCCCCTAGTAGTTGGGTGTATCCGCATAATTTAGCTGCATTGAATAAAAAAAATCTAGGAACAGGAGGGAAGGAGAGTAAAGTCATAGAGGCTGGTGGCTCTTGTTAGTGCAGACCTTCATGCCCAAAATGGAGTGGAAGGCCTCCTTAAAGGGGGAGCTATTATAAATAAGGGAGAGCGGTGATGATTCGCACAGTGGGATGGTCCGGACAGTACATTTCCTGGAAAATGTGAGGGGCCCTCAGCTCTGAGAAATCACGTGAAATCGCGAGAGTTTCTTCGCCATTGACACATGGACTTTGGTTGCGAAGGGTCGGTTACTTTAGGATTGAGGGTAATTTTTGTGGTTTTTCTCATTTCCTATGTAATTTTTTGCGTTTGAATCATAAGCTTTGGTGTAGTGAATATGATAAGGGAGCTGATTATGAGTTTTGGGTGTGAATTTGCACTTTATGACGAAGATGATGTAGCTATTACCCGCCTGTAATCTGCAAGGGTTTGAAGTTGAGGGTGTCATCAAATGGTTATGATTTGTGGGGGATGATTCGGACACTCTAGGGTTGGGATGATTCGGACGTGTCCGAATCATCCCTCCTAGCAAACCTTTACTAATTATGAATTCCAACAAAGAAACAAAAGATTCTCACTAACATTAAGTTATATTTTGTGTATATGCATTTATTAGCCCTCATTACCTTTACCGTATAAAGCACTTCATAAACCCATCATAGAACCCCCAAATTACAAATTAAAATGTGAATATCAAATCTGGATTCCATTCCATTGGCATTCACCTATATTACACTGATGTTTTTCAAGAAAGTCACTTTGCCAGGGCTTTGTGACTGATAGGCCAAAGCCAACTACACCACCTAAAAGCACAACCACCTCATGAAATACCTCAAGAACATTAAAAAGCAAGAAAAAATACAAAAAGTTAGTTACAGAGGCCCAGACAAGTGATGAAGACCTTCATCATCTTGACAGCCGATCTTAACAATAATTCTTCTGATATCTCAGAGCAGATAGAAGACAAAGAAGTGGTTTTTATTGATAAAGTCCCAGAGGAGGGAGATTTTGTTCTTGTTGGGATAGATCCAGTAAAAGGTAGCAAAGTCTATTATGTAGGCAAATGAATCAGCAATTTAGACGAGGGTGATGAATTTCAGGTTTCTTATTTAAGATAATCACAGAAATTTGCTGCTAATAGTTTTAAATTTCCAGAAATGGAGGATGAAGCAACTATTGGTAAAGAGGCAGTAACTGGAGTGCTTCCAAACCCAGTTCAGCAGAGTATGAAAAGAAAGTAGGGGTATTTCTAATTTTGTTTTTCTTTTGCAGGATACAATATTCGTTAGGCCAACTTTAATATTTAGGCACAACAAATTTCAAGTATTTGAGTTACGATTTATGTTTGGTTTTTACTCATAGAGAGAATAATTTCAAGTAAATTTTGGTCATTTAAGAATTTGGTGACAAGGATATTTCAAGTTTAGTTTTTGTTTTGAAGGTTTCAATATTCTTTAAGACTACTATAACATTTATTCTCAGCAAACATCGTAGATTTTCTGTCTGCCATTCACTAAGGGAGAGAATAATCTTTTAATGTGATTATGATTATTTCAATAAAACACTTCATTTGGTATTTCTGTTTCTGACTTGAAGGTAAATGTCAATTATAATAATTGTCCGAATCATCCCATACTCTTGTCCGAATCATCACCATGGGTAGGGATGATTCGGACATTTTGGAAACTTGTACTTGAAGATAAATAGCTTCAAGTATAGTAAAGTATACGACTTGCTACATTTACCGGTAAATGTAGGATGATGAGGCTACACATTGACATGCCAAGGATATCACTGCTCCTTAAACTCTGACTTCTAGAGAGCAATTAAAAAAAAATGTCTGAACCATCACCACTCTCCCCTACTATGCCACCACTGCCTCTATTCCAAGAATCAATAAAGATGGACTCTCCTTGAATAGGATAGCTAAGACCAGGGGTGATAGGTAGACCCATGGACCAGCCTGCAAGTGAGGAGTTTCCTGGTATAGTTTCAGAAAAGGTCAGGTTAGGTAGTCAGATTAAGTGATTCCGTGGTGAATAGGCATACTAGTAGTCGCTCTATATCTTTGTCCTAAGACCTATATCCCTGTGCTCTCCTTTTTGCTGGTTCTTAGTTGTTTTTCCAGGAATGCCAGGAGGCCCCTCTTGAGAATCGTCATTTCTGTGACCTCAGGGTCTATAGACTGACAAACATCCATGAATGAGCTAAGAGAAGTTAGTTAGCACTCAAACTCACTAGAGGAAGGACCTCTGACTTGCTAAGTTCCGAATCTTGGGCTGTATCTTTTGGCACCTTGCCACCCACTGGTATTGGGTCACAAGCTACCTGGACTACAAGCAGTCCCTTCATTTGTTAATGGAAGACGGTGGATCATCCAGCTATTCTTTTCAAAACTGCACTTGCAATCTGGATTGCCTGAGACGTGTTATCTTGCCCCCTCGTGTTTCTGACACTGACTTACCTGTGAGAAGTTGCCTTACAGAACAATTAATTCCACCTTGCTACAAGCAAGCTACCTGCTTCTGCAACTTTTTGTAAGATAGAGATTTTGTATTCACGAGCCAAGAGCTCCTGTTTACATTACTAAAGTGTGAATATTTCTATTCTTTCTGGAAGACAGTTAGCTGTGACTGGTCTTAATTTTAGTGTAGCATTTTTCTTGCTGGATTGCTTACCAGTCATGATTTATTTCCACTGCTTGAACTGAGTGAAATAAAGTAACTTATTGTACCTAAGGCTTTCGTGACAACCTTTCCTTTTGTTTTAGATGTAACTTTGAGTTGAGGTAAGTCACCTTGGGTGTTGCATTTTATTACATACTTGGTTTTGGGTAAGTGGCCCTAAGGCTGAAATCACATCTAATATTCATTTCATTTGCCATATCCAGGCAAATATGTGACAACATATATATATATATATATATATATATATATATATATATATATATATATATATATATATATATATATTTATATAATTTATATATATATATATATATATATATATATATATATATATATATATATATATATATATTTCAGATATTTTATATTATTGCAGAATCTCTCTCTCTCTCTCTCTCTCTCTCTCTCTCTCTCTCTCTCTCTCTCTCTCTCTCTCTTATGTATAGTGTGTTTATTCTAAGATTTCCTTGTATCAGCATTGGTTTGCCTTTTTACATGATAACAAAAAGCTTTTTGGTATATACTGTGGCTTTTTTATTTCTTCTACTATCATAAACACTAGCACTCTTACAATGTTTGTGGTCTCTTAGAGCTAATAAAACAACTCAGTTGGGTTATACTATGTAAAAACAACATTAACCTGTAATTCGAGAATTTGTATGATGGCGATTGGGACTGTTTACAAGCATCATTTTTCAGACGTCTTTAGTTGTGAACTTTCGTCTATAGTCTCGTATATCGTCATACAGTTTGGAGGATTCATCTCTATATTAATATCCTCAGTTTCACATTTTAATCACTCTGCCTAGTCTTCCAGCGAATTGTTAAACATGCTCAGTAAACGTACATAAAACGACTGACAACTTCAGTGCACAAAACCTTGGCTATGGTCGTCCATCTTGTATTAAAACTTTAATTTACTGGTTTACAAATCCACCGGGATTCCGTGGTACTCGAAGACCATCTTAATCACATATGGCAGATAAATAGAGGGAGATGGTTTACTTAAACTGGCCTTGGGTTTGTTGATTGGAGTTTTTAATTGACAATGGATTTCATAATAAAAGAAAATATTGGGGTCTGTTAGCTACGGAAGTAATTAAAATCCAGGGCCGTGAAAGAGTCTTTAATTAAAGAAAGAAATTACGTTTTTACTTCCTTGTGTGGTTTTCGGTAAAAAAAGGCGGAAAAATTAATTTAAGCTTTATTAAGTTCAATAGTAAATTAAGTTTTACTCGTCAGACAAACAATAATAAACTAAATATGGCTTTCATCTTGTGTATAAGAAATTTAATTATGCCTGCAGAGGAATGCTGTCATTTTGTAGTAAAATGAACATGCCCTGTACTCCTCTTAGTTTCACAGATTTAATTTTAATCTTTGTGTTTATGAGACTGAGTAGAGCAAAGAGACAGGCAAGATGTAAATATATATATATATATATATATATATATATATATATATATATATATATATATGTGTGTGTGTGTGTGTGTGTGTGTGTGTGTGTGTGTGTGTGTGTGTGTGTAAAAACTACAGCAAACTAACAGTCAGGGGATCCTTGCGGTTGTTGCTTACTGTGAATCATGTGCATCTCTCTCACACACACACACACACACACATATATATATATATAATCTGGTATTAACTGAAATATATATATATATATATATATATAATATATATATATATATATATATATATATATATATATATATATATATATATATATATATATATATATATATATATTGCAGTTAATACCAGATTGGCAGTTTATGATTTTCTTTAAATCTATCAGAAAGCCTTTTCATCTTAGTTATGCAGTTCAAACCCCGGCAGTTGTATTTCCAACAGAAAATGGATTAAAAAAGCAGAACAGGGGATTTTTGTCAATAAATCAATCATTTCCTGTGGCACCCATGGGGATGCATAGGGCCTCGATGAACTCACGCCACCACATTCTGTCCTGGGCTAACTCCTCAAGATCTCCCCAACACTCATCTCCTGTTTCCTGCCTCATTGTCCTCAACCACTCCTCCTTTGGTCTACCTCTACTACTTCTACCAAGGGCAACTCACCCCGGTGCATCTCGCACTATTCCCTGTCTTCTACACACATGGCCTAGCCACTTCTAGCGTGAGAACCTAACATACTCATCGGCAGGCTGCACCCTCATTACTTCTCTAATTCTGCTATTTGATATCCCATCCATCCAGTTAATTCCTAATATCTTCAGAGCACCTTATTTTCAAATGCTAAAGATTTGTTATCTGAAGTCACTGTACTGTACCATGACTCATGCCCATAAAACAAAATACTCCTAACCATTACTTTATAAGTTATTGGTTTTTGTATGCACAGAAAAATAGCTATTATTACAAATATTTCTAAGCATTCTCATTGCCTGATGAGCCTTCTTTAAACTTTCCATAAATTCTGTGCTCAGAGAACTATCATTATCTAAATAAGTACCTAAATATTTAAACTTATCCACATGCTTTACAATCATGCCTTCAACTAGGTAATCTTGTGCATTTTCAGTATTCATATTCATGATTTTAGTTTTTCCACTATTAATAACCAAGCCAATCTTTCGACCTTCACTCACTAGACAATCCAACACTCTCTGCATCTTTTCTGGTCCCTCGCAGATCAAGACTATATCATCAGCATAACCTAAGTCAAGAGGTTTCCCATTTTCTCCCCAGAGTATACCCGCATCCGTTTCTCTTTTAACCCTTCTCATAACGTAATCTACGACCAATACAAACAACACAGACAGAATGCCACCCTGAATAACACCAGACTTAACTTGAATTGGATCACTCATATAACCATCAACCATCACTTTACAAGATGTTCCTTCATGCGTGTTCGTAACAACCCTCACAAACTTCTCCAGTATTCCATAAAGTCTCATGATTTTTCCGATAGTCCGCCTCGAAATACTATCAAAGGCCTTTTCAAAATCAACAAAATAAAGACAAAGGAGTTTTCATTTCATTAGTTAGCTGCATTAAATGGGTAACTATGAAGATCTGATCACTGCAGCCCCGCCCCTTTTAAAATCGGCCTGTTCATCCCTCAGAGTACCACCAACCACTGGATCCAACCTATTCAACAATACTTGACCGAAAATTTTCGAGGCTACAGGTGACAAAGTGATTCCCCTCCAATTACCACAGCTAATCAGATCTCCTTTCTTTGGAACTTTAAGGATAACACCATTCTTCCACCCTGATGGATTTATCCCTGTCACCCATATCTCATTGAATAGTATCTTCAAGGCAAGATTTTTATAAAAAAAAAAAAAAAAAAACTTGGGGGAAGAAAATCGGGCGTTAGCCATGGATTTGAGGATCGACAACCCTCACAGGGGATGCTGAGCTTTTAGACATCCATTGCAATATCTCTTCATCCCCAATCTATCTGGCACTTTCTTGATCTGCCTTTCATCTTTGTCCTCAAAACTTCTGAATTATACTTCCGTTTTCACCAACGTGTAATTTTCCATTCTCTCCTGTGTAACTGACTAAACCACCTCAAAACGCAAACAGGAATCTTTTTACTTCCACTTTCTTTACTTTTTCTTCATCACATGAGTACATTTCAGCACATCTTACTCCGCATCATTATACCACTCTAAAAATTCATATCAACAGCTTCCACGCTTTGACAGAAGAGAGATTACTCAGGAAATAGACATATACTCGTATTCCAACTTCTATTTCCATAAGCACTCCTCTCGTATAAAACTTTCTCAGAGAGCTAAGATCTATCTTCATTCACCTATTTGTGATTTGCTTCTCTTCTCTTCTTATCATCTTGTGCCACTACTGGCAAATACTTGCATAAATCAATTATTTACATTCATCAGCGATACTAGCCAAACTTTGCTCCATCTTTGTGGCTTCCACATATCATCACTATCGTTCTCATTCAGGTATTTCCTCTTATCGTTTTACCCTTACAAATACTCAAATTCTTTCACCAATCTCTGCAAATTCTCTTTACTGTCACCAGGCTACACTGTATTATCTATCCACATCAGCTACGGCACTTTCCAGTCACACCACCTTGTCTAAACCCCCTACTTCGCACCTGCATCTGTCCTTTCCCCGACTTCTGTCATTGCTCCATCCATTCAAATATAAAACAGGCTTGGAGAAATAACACACTTAAGTCTGATGTTTGATGCCACATTTGCATATTGTAAAAAGTTCTCTTTTATCCTTAAGAATCTATTTCCTTTCAGTGACTCAGCTTGCTGCCACGTGCCTTCAGCGCATTTCACATATCAGTTCTATTATAATCTTCTTCTGCTTCCATCTACTATATATATATATATATATATATATATATATATATATATATATATATATATATATATATATATATATATACACACACACACACATATATATATATATATATATATATATATATATATATATATATATATATATATATATATATATATATATATATATATATATATATATAAAATGTTACCAGTACTTCTGTTATTTCGTAATTAACTCCTCCTTTATAGCTTCCCAGTTACATGTAGTTTTGTTATTTCCATCACCCTAGCAATTACCTCGGATTTCTTCCATTTCTTCTCCTTAATCAGACATTCCTTATAACACACTAACCAGCCGGTCAGTCACATCATAACCTTCACCTTGTTGCATCTTACTTGTGACTTCATCAGTTCGATGTAAATTTTCGTCTTCCAACCTCCATTGCCTTCTCTAACATTAATACTTCCACAATCATTCTCTAATTCATTAATGAGTCTTTCTCTCTTTAATTTATTTAGATGTTATTCTTGTCTGTCACCAACCTTCAACTGCATTTTAATATACGAATTCATTCCATGCAGAACTGCATGAGCTTTATATATAGCATTTCACCATTTACGGCTTCTCTCACCATAATGTCCATCTAGTTACTCTTCCATCTGTTCAGTGCCACACTGCAGCAACGCACTCCAAAAGTCCATCAGCTTCTGGAACTGTGTCATTCTTTAAGTACTCGTATGGCATCCTCATCAGCGACTCAAACATAAACAACTTTTTGCTATGAAATTTTTTGTGGTTGTTATTGATATATATCTATATTTAATTGTCAGTTGAATTTTTACAACTATTATCTTTCATTGTTTTCCTTTTAACCAGCTTATCTTCTTTACCATGAATACTCTATTCTGTGGAAGTCTCATTGGCCGGTTAATGATAATTAAGGTTGGTTCCAAACAAGTGTTCTGTTCATTCATTATAGTAATGAAGATATTAATGAAGAAACTTGGAATAATACTCATCTATTAAACACTTTCTTACTTTTTCCACTTTTTCCTAAGTATGCTGTCATGAATATTATGCCTTTGAATCCATATATTCCCTGAGAGCAAGTTCCTTTCAGAACGTATTTCCTCACGATGCTCTCTGTTCTCATTCACTCGGGGACTTCATGCCTGTCAGTTGTATCATCACTTCCTTTACCATCCATATTCTGTAAATAAATAGCCCTGCACAATCAAATCTCATTTTTAAAATGCAGCTGAGTACTAATTCATACTCTTCATGACACCTCCAATATTCTTACTCTTTTTCATCAATGGGTTACGTACAACCTTAACCCTTGTTACAGCCGATTTCACCGATATAGCCATTGAACTGGCAGAGCTTTAACAGGAGCACCGTTCAATGGTCCTTTCAGTCTCTATGACAAAACAAGATCTTCCTAGCTCTACACTTCATGCCACCCCTGATATGATCGCTTTATATTTCCAGATCCACAGAAATGAAATGAGAGAGAGAGAGAGAGAGAGAGAGATCCCATGTTAGGTTCTAAGAGGCTAAATAAGTTTTTATAATCAAACGATATATAAAACAGATTATTTCGGAACTTTGTTTTTGTCAATAGAGCAAAGATTCTTGTTAATGTAATTTGTTTTTGTATACAGTATCTATTATTGATTATTTGTTCCACAGAAAAACATGTACATGTCCTTGGTTTGTTGTAAAATTAGAAATATTTTGCCTTGCCCAGTGTACTGTAGTACGAAGTCAAATTCCTCCGGCTTGGCCCCAGTATCAGCTCCATATCAGTTAGGCAGATTAATACGACAAAATCTGAATCTTGACTCCATCTGGCAATGCAAGTAAGTGATAATGCAGAGCAATAATAAGAACATGTATTTTTAAAAGAGGTACTTGTAGATATAAATTTCACTAGGCATTTTCTATGTCATGTCAATATTAACACTGAATTTCAAGAGCCTGCGGGCAAAATATAATACTGATATTGACGTGTGCGCAGTTCCCGTAATGTACTGGATCTTACCTTTCTAACTGATTATCCCCTTTCGAAGGTGTTATGACCTGGGATCTGTTAAAATACTTATACAACATATAGACATCAAAGCCACAAGTCAATATGCTACCACTCGACGAGGCCTTTGAAGCGATGTCGAGAGAGCTCTGGAGGATTTAACAGACTGCGTTGGCTTGTTATGCCTATACCTGGGAATAGGCATAACAAGTCCGGAGAAATGGCTCTATGGTCGTGTTTCAGTATTTGTCTGGATTCTGCATAAGGGTCTCTATTAAAGTAACATGCTTACAGAGATGGTTAAGACACGTGGAATGGTGTTCATATCAAGTGATAAGTTGATCGACTTCCTTCAATTTTGAATATGTTACATTTTAGAATGTCGTTTAAATATGGTATTTTATTATCATTGCTATAATTTAAATCAATGTTGAAAAAAGAAACGTTTTTTGGCATTAAAAACTCTTGGGTTTCCTCTTTATTTTTCAAACGTTATCTTTTTATTATTTTTTTCTAGAAAAATATAAGAACTATCTTGAAGTGCTAGTTGTGATGCATTCGACTATTACTATTGGTGGATGGAAATAGTATTTACAAATGTTAATACATTATCTGAAATACACGTGATACTTAAGGTTATTTCTTTCTCATTTCAGGTGAGTTTGGCTCTAGTGTTCTCGAGATTGTACAGGTATGATTTATTTTTTTTCTGGCCTAGTTCTCTGTTTCTCTCTAATAACAATTTCACGCTCATGGTAACTTGTTGTTGATGGGTGAAATGGAGTTTTACTGCAGTATCATTTGTCTGTTCATTTGCTTGTTAAGTAATATGTTTGTGATTTGTGCTCAAATTAATTGTCTGGATATATTTCCAGCAGAAATTTCACTTTTGAGATTGACCTTCAAAAATATTACAGAAAAATCAAATGGCAATAGCCACAGATTTTCTGTGTCCTTTTGAAAATACATTTTTTTTAGATGCCGGAACCATTATATTCTAAATGCTTTTCACTTTGGTGCAATTGCGGCGAACAGTCACTTATATTTCAATGTACCATAATTACATAATTTAATTGCACATGTTAATGGTAAAATTGAACATGTTAGCAGCAGGTTCTCAGACAGGTTATTTACTGGATTTTACTTAAAATTCTAACTTTGGAGATTCACACACACACACACATACAGTATATGTGTGTGTGTGTGTGTGTATTTTCTATCAATCACAGTGCAGGCCTCCTTCATGAACTTCAAATATATATATATATATATATATATATATATATATATATATATATATATGTATATATGTGTGTGTGTGTGTGTGTGATTGAGAGCAAAAGAAATGCGTCCTGTTTTACGTTCATGGAGGAGTCCTACAATATGACTGATAGAAATGCAAAGGGGAGGGGTTAATTTGTTGGGACCTATTATGTTTCAATGGCTCCTTAGATGAATGGTTTGATGAGGAAGGTCTGAAACAGGACGCAGGAAAGTGCATGACTTTGGGATAAGGAAAAGGGTTCAGAAAAGAGTAATTTTACTGAAGATTTTAGATAATTGGTGTGCACTAGTGATGATGGAAGGGAGCTGCGGAGATTGGTGAAAATCTTAAAAATTGTACAGTAGGAGAAAATTAAACATATAGGTTGAGAGAGTTAGCTTATGACATTAATAAACGCAACGAAGATGTAGAAATGATTGGAAGAATAAAAGTGGTTGACATTTTTATAAAACTGGGGATAAGTTAAGACGATGGCAGGATAAGAGGGTTAGAGCAGCTCTGCTGAAAGTTTGGTCAAGTAGAATTGTGTCAGTGGAAGCAAAAGTTGGATTGTTTAAAAAAAGTTTTGAGTAAACTATTTTTCAAGGATGGTGTGAATGGTGAATAAAAGTAAGTTAAGAAAATTAGATCCTGCTGAGATAAATCGCATGCAAATCACGTGTGAATTTGGAGATGAAAGAGTGAAATGTAGGGAAATATGCAACGAAGTTGTAGTAACAAATAGAAAAAATGAGAGTTAATGCACATAAAAATGTGTATGGTTTAATTTTGAGGTTTTGAAGTAGAGGTTCTGTCACATAAACCCCTTGTGATCTCGAAAGTGCTAAAGTCGGTGCAAAATTTCATGAAATTGTTGTTTCTGTGGAGCGGTTCTGCACGAGTATGGAATCCTTTATAGTAGCTGAAGGATGAAGTTTTCAGTGACTGATAATTCATTTTTCCCTGAGGCTACCTCTTTCTGGCGAAGAGGCAATCTCATATTTTATGCGGTTCAAATGAGTGATCAAAGGTAATTGCAGATCGTCTATATTTGTCTCAAAACAGGAATATATCTAACCAACATATGTTTGTCTTGCGATAGTGAAGATTCGATTAATATTCTTGCTTTTGCTTTTCTCGTTAGGTATATATATTACGGCTTATCCTTACTCGAGTCCTTAAACTCAATTTCACCATAAACTGTAATACTAGTTTTTTCCACTGTGGCTCTGGATGAGTGCATTTTGCAGAAGCCTGTCCCTTGAAAAATATATTCGAATGTATATATATATATATATATATATATATATATATATATATATATATATATATATGTGTATATATATATGTATATATATTTATATATATATATTTTTCAAGGGACAGGCTATATATATAATATATATATCCATATATATATATAATATATATATATATACATATTATGGTGAAATATATATATATATATATATATATATATATATATATATATATATATATATATATATATATGTATGTATGTATATGTGTGTATGTGTGTGTGTATATATATACTATATATATATATATATATATATATATATATATATATATATATATATATATATATATATATATATATATATATATATATATATATTCCTTTTGCAAATCTCTCTCTCTCTCTCTCTCTCTCTCTCTCTCTCTCTCTCTCTCTCTCTCTCTCTCTCTTACACACACACACACACACACACACACACACGAACATACGTGTATCTTTTCGAAAACTGGTCACACACATGCAATAGTTCGTTTCCAGGTAGCTCATTACTAAAAATGTTGTGTTTTTTAGAATGCCGGCTAATTGAATGTCGAATATTGGTTGTATTCCAATTTCGTTAAAGGAAACCGGAATCTTACACTAGTGTAACGAGAACTTCTAAGTGGTATGGAAAACTTGAAAACTTTGTTGCAAAAATAAGAAGGTTGATCTTCCAATATCTTGAAGTTTTGTTAAATTTCTGCATTGAGTAAACAAATTTCTATTTGATACACATCATTTCTGTTCATCTTTCCTTTTAGTTGTTAACATTATATTCCTAACTTTTCACTGCTTGAGCTTTTCCGTCTAATCTGAGTAATCGTCATTAAAGGTTGATTTTTCAATTTTAGCTCTTGACTAAACAAAGCGAAAGTTGCTTATATTAAGTTCCTTGATAAAGTCCTGTATGTTCAAGCATCCTTGTAATTCTATTTTTTTATTCTTCTTTCATGAAATGTCCAGAGTTAAACTTCTTTATAAATCATAAATATAATTTTTAGCTGCATAAACAGATTCATCATTTAATAAGTGATATAAAACAAAAATAATTATATAGGAATATGAGGAGAGAAAATGTCAACGCATATTTTGTTCACTGAACGTTAGGCTTCAGTTCTCTCTCTCTCTCTCTCTCTCTCTCTCTCTCTCTGACAACAAGTTAAACTTTCGTAGGTTGCCATGGCATGTATCATACTAATTTTTGAGGTATGAATTATATTCAACACTTTCGTTTTTCATTTGTTTTTGGTGTTGTTTTTTGAATGAAAAGCTGGACCCTTCTTTTATCATTTTCATGGAAATTTAATTTCCAGTTAAATTTAATTTCTTTTATTATTTTGCATCTGGAAAGTCAAATCATCTTTCCATTACTCAAAATTAAACGTATTTAGTACATCCCGAAATTCAGTTCTTACCTCTTAACTCTTGTATATATGTTGACTACAAGTAACTGCGCTACTACTCTACATCTATTATTAAAGTACTATACAAAATAGTTTAGGAATGTGTTCAATGTCAGGAAAGAGAAAACGTAAAATCAGCTTCATAATATAATTAAAACTGCTCTCGTGGTCTTCCGCTTAGGACAACTTTTCAAACTAAGTGGTCCAACTACTAAGATTTAGTCGATTCAGCCGTTTCGCTTGGAAAGTTAAGCTCTCGCGCAACACCGGCTGATTAA
>NC_089750.1:46014026-46059026 GCF_040412425.1 Macrobrachium rosenbergii | reverse complement strand
GAAACAGATTATTACTAGACTTTTACATATAAAATTTGTTTGTTAGCATAGCAAAGTTTCTTGTTAGTACAATTTGTTGATTTATATAATATCTAATAGTGATTATTTGTTTTACAGAAACAACTTATATTCATTTCCCTGGAGCGTTGTACACTTAACAGCTATCTAATTTGCACTGACCAATGTAGTGTGAAATCAAACTCCCTCCTGTTTCCATCGGGTGGCTTGGCCCCAACATCAGCTCCATAACAGTCAGGTAGATTAATGCGCCAGCTGATGAACACGTGAGTCTGAATCTTGACTCCACCTGGTAATACAAGCAAGTGATATCTCAGAGCAAAAATAAGCACATGTCTTTTTAAAACAGAAGCTTTCAGATATAAATTCCATTCGGTATTTTTTATCCTATGTCAATGCCAATATCGCTCACTTCAGAATTTGCTGGCAAAATATCATAGTACTGATACTGACGTTACGTACAAGACTATACCTTCCTGATTGATTATACCTTCCGGAATGGGTTACAAACTATTGAAATACTTGTACAACCTACAGTATAGACGTCAAAGCCACGAGTTAATATGCTACCACTCGAGGAGGCTTTTGGAGTGATTTCGAGACTCGAGAGAGCTCTGGAGGATTTAACGGACTGCGTTGGCTTGTTATGCCTATTCCCAGTCGGAGAAATGGCTCTATGGTCGTGTTTCGGTATTTGTCTGTGGATTCTGCATAAGGGTCTCGATGAAAGCAACAGCTTACAGAGATAGTCAAGACACGTGGAATAGTGTTCGTGTCAATTGATAAGTTAATCGACTTCCTTCAGTTTTGAATATGTTACATTTTAGAATACCGCTTAAATATTGTATTTTGTTATCATTGCCACACTTTAAATCATTTTTAAAAAAGAAACGCTTTTTGGCATTAAAACTCTTGGGTTTTCTCGTTAGTTTTCCAGCGTTATCTTATTATTTTTTTCTAGAAAAATGTAAAAAGTATCCTGAAGTGCTAGTTGAGATGCATTCGACTATTACTATTGGTAGATAGTGTTGACAAATGTTAATACGTTATTTGAAATACACGTGATACTTAAAGTTATTGTTTCTCATTTCAGGAGTTGGGCTCAAGTGTTCTCGAGATTGTACAGGTATGGCTTATTTTTCTGGTCTAGTTTTCTGTTTCTCTAATAAATTCTCGCTTTTGGCAAGTTGTTGTTGATGGGTGTCTTTATTTTGATATTTGAAGTTTCTAACGCTGTTCCATTTAGATGTCCACTTGCTTTTTAAGTGACATCTTTGTGATGTGTACTCAAATTAACTGTCCGGATATATTTCCAGCAGAAATTTCGTTTTTGAGATTGACTTTCATATAAAAATATCACAGTAAAATCAAGTGGCCACATCCATAGATTTTCTACGTCCTTGTGATTTTTTTTTTTTTTTGAGATGCCGGAACCATCTAAATGCTTTTTACGTAAGTGCAATTGCGACGATCAGTCACTCATATTTCAATCTATCATAATTACATAATTGAATTGCACCTCTTAATGGTAAAACTGAACATATTGGAAGCAGTTTCTGAGAAAACTGGAAATGAAGGATAAAAGAGTTAGCTTATGACGTTAATGAACGTAAGGAAGGTATAGAAACGAATGGAAGAATAGAAGTGGCTGACATTTATATGAATTGGGGATAAGTTGAGATGATGGCAGGATGAGAAATACACCACAGGCGGACCAAATGAGCAGACGGTTTGGTGGAGTGGAGTTGTGTCTGTGGTGACAAAAGCTGAGTTGTATAAACATTTTTTGGCCACCTAGCCTTCAAGGATGATACGAATGTTGAATATAAGTAAATAAAAAAATGCTAGATCTTGGTGAGATAAATTGCATGCAAATTACAAGTGAATTTGGAAATGAAAGAAAAAAATATAGAACAAATATCGAACAAAGTTGCAATAAAAATGAAGTAAAAATAAAAAAAAAGTCAATGCATACATACTTTGAAGCGTATTGGTGAGCTAGAGGCGTTGTCATACAAATCCCTTGTGATCTCGGAAGTGCAAAAGTCGGTGCAAACCCGTTGAACCATAAGTAAATTTCATGGAAATGCTGTTGCTGTGAAGCGATTCCGCACGAGTGTGAAATCCTTTACAGCAGCTGAAGAATGAAGGTTTCAGTGATTGATGCTGTATTTTTCTCCGGAGCCACCTGTTGATATTGGAAATTCTTCCCGGTGAAAAAGTATTCGAATCTTTTTAGATGCAATCTGTGAAGAATTTTTTGAAAATTTATATCTACCAGTCGAATGAATGATTAACGGTAACTGCAGACCTATATTTGTCTGAAAACAGGACTGTAGTTTCCAGCATATGTTTGTCTTGCGGTTGTAATGATTTGAATGAATACTGTATATTGCTGCTGTTCGCTTCTCTCGTTAGGCAAATACGGTTTATATTTACCGGAGTAGCCTGCTTAACTCAGCTTTCCTGTTTATAAACTGTAATACCAGCTTTTTAGCGTGGCTTAGGAAGCATGTGCCGTGAAGAATAAATTGTGGATTAATATTTTCCTTTTTGCAGATCTCTCTCTTTCTCTGCCTCTCCCATGCACACAGACACGCAAGCGTTCGCGCGTAAATGTATGCAACCATACACATGCAACGGTTCGATTCAAGGCTTCTCAGTATATAAAAGGTTGAGTTTTTTTAGAATATCGGCTGACTGGAAGTCGAATATTGCTTATATTCTAATTCGTTAAAGGAATCTTACATTAGTGGAACGAGAATATCTAAGAGGTATGGAAAAATCTGTTGCAAAAATAAGAGGGCGGTATTAAATTACGACACTAAGTAAACAAATTTCTATTTGATACACATCATTTCCGGTCATCGTTTCTTTTAGTTTTGGTGTTTCAACATTATATTCAGAACTTTTCACTGCTTGAGCTTTCCCCTATCTAGCGTGAATAAACTTCATTAAAGCTTAATTTTTTAAAATTTTAGTGCTTAGCGAAACAGTCGAAAATTACTTATATGAAGCCCCTTGATAAATCCCTGTATGTACAAGTATCCTTGTAATTATATTTTTCTACTCTTCTTCCACGAAATGTCCAGGGTTAAACTCTTTTATAAATCATAAACATAATTTGCAATAAAAATCTCAGATTCATTACTGAATAAGTGACATAAAACAATAATAATCATTTAGGAAGAGAAGAAAAAATGTCAGTGCAAATTTATTGACTAAAGGTTATGTTTCAGTTCTCTCTCTCTCTCTCTCTCTCTCTCTCTCTCTCTCTCTCTCTCTCTCTCTCTAACGGACAAGTTAAACTTTCGTAGGCTGCCCACATACCATACTGATTTTTTGAGGTATGAAATATTTTCGACACCTTTTTTTTATTTCCGGTTTTGGCTTTTGAGTGGAAAGCAGATTCCTCCCTTCGTCATTTGCACTGCAATTTCGGTTCACATTTGTTACAAGAAACAGAATTAACACTTTTTTGAAAGTGTACGTAACGTAATCTAACGATCTTTCTTCAGGAAAAAGGCGTAAAAAGGTTCGCTCATGATAACATCTGCATCCTTTTTCTCTCTCTCTCTCTCTCTCTCTCTCTCTCTCTCTCTCTCTCTCTCTCTCTCACCGTGTATCGCCTCTCTCTCTCTCTCTCTCTCTCTCATCGTTTTCCGAAGTTCACCCACCCGACCTCACTCATTCTCTCAAAGCAATTAAATGGACTATTTAAAGAAACGCAATAGTTTCTACAAAAATAGGTTTATTATTCAAATAACCCAACAAGAAATGAATAAAACAAAGCAAAGATTAAAATGCATAATAAATGAAATATCGAGTCAGATAACTAAACTCTGAACTGCAAAACACTTCTGATTAAAGAAGTCTCACTATGGCTAATAGCCTGAAAATATCCAAACTCACACATACTCCCCAAATCAATAACTAAAGTCATGTCAAAAAAACAGTCTACCACGTTATTCGAACCAGTCCACAGACATCTGTCGAAAGAATTAAACATGATAGAAAACTCCCAAAAATATATGAAATGCAAAACACAATAATGGAAAGTGTAAAATGCATAGCCAAGATATGGCAAACGTAACATAACAAAATAATAATATAAAAGAGGTATGAATATTCATATTAAATCTCCCACACCAGTTCAAAAGTTTATAATGATCAGAAAATCATGGTAAAAATCACAAGTTCAATTTTCTCCCATAAAAACAGAGATTTCAAACTCTACCTTATCTGCCGTTCAAAAGCCTGGATCCTCTCCAAAGCTACGTCTAGACAACTGCAGTTCTATCACGTTAATGAACGATCAAACTCACTTTTAGGGCAGATTTTGGCATAATCTAGATCAAATTAACGCACGTACTCACGAATATACATAACACTTCGGAGATCACCTGACTGCCAATATTGCTGAGGTTCTCACGCAGATAGCTGAGGAATCAAACTATTTGCTGAATACAAAGATTTTACAACTGACGGCTCTGTCAGTACCATCTCGCTCTAAAAATTCTTTCATCACATCTTAAAGCATTGAAGCTATGAAATGCATATATGTGTCCTTTAAGATTGTAGCAGCCATATTTTCTGAAATACATTTAATTTACTATTGTTTATCATTTTCCACTTCGGAAGTTAAATCATTTTTCCATTACCCAAAATTAAACAAGTTTATATGGAAACTACAAGTAATGGAGCTGCAACACAATATCCTTCATTAAATTGCAATACAAATTAGTTTAAGAATGTGTTCAACTTAAGGAAAGAGAAAACTTTAAATCGGCTTCATAAGTTTGATAGCATGAACTTCCATTCAGCAAAACTTTTCAAACCAAATGGTCCAACTATTAAGATTTTTGTGATTCAGCAGTTTCGCGTGGAGAGTGAAGCTCCCGCGCGACACTAAAACAGTAATACGTCACTTCGTGAGCTGATCGAAGGTAGTGCAAATCAATAGCGAATTAACAGAAGTTAATTCAACAAAACGCCGGCTTCAATTAGAACTGACAACAAATTATCTTAGAATAATTGTTGACCCTCTTCATGTACCTAATTTTGTGTTCCGTTTTTGTGCATTACGACATTTTTGTTAAAAAGGGCAGTTATTGTACAATCGTGAAACAGTTATAGGTTTGGAAAGTTATTCAGCGTATGTGAAAGGCTGTTCTATAAATGTGAAAGAATGTGAAAAATATTTCTGTTTCCAGAATATTTTTGTTTGTTTTCAGTTCCATTGTGACAATAGGACATTGCTGACAACAACAAAAAAACAAGTAAAAACTGCGCCGAGTTTCTTCGGCGCAATCAAGTTTTCTGTACATCGTATAATGCTGTATGAAACTCTCAGCCACGGCCCATGAAACTCTCAGCCTCGGCCCATGAAGCTCTCAGCCTCGGCCCGGTGGTAGCAGGTGTTGTTAGCACCGAAAGCGGTACCAGACGTACGATCATGGCTAACTTTAACTTTAAATGAAATCAAAACTACTGAGGCTAGAGAGCTGCAATTTGGAATTAGAAGGTGGATGATCAACAAACCAATTTGCAACCCTCTAGCCTTAGTAGTTTTTAAGATCTGAGGGTGGACAGAAAAAGTGCGGGCGGACAGACAAAAAGCCACCTCAGTAGTTTTCTTTTACAGAAAACTAAAAAGAAATGTTGGAACGACAGAAACGGAAAGGCATCCGGTAGAAACAGCTTTCATAAGCGTTTTGAGTCAGGGGAACCCCACCTAACTATGAGTTATGTTTTCTGTGTGACACTCATACAGCCTCTTTTATGAGCGTAACTTTATACTATGTCTGTCCATAATGGCTTTTTCTAGGAAATAGCAGTCTTTTTGCTAGCATTTATGGTAGGTCGTATGTGCATTTTACTGTCAGAGCGCTGCTTCAGAATTCATTTTTGTATTAAGGCTCACCTTTTTAATCTCGATGCTCAGCTTTTGTAACCAGAGACGAACAGATAGACCTACAGATCGACACAGTCATATAATATACTAATTTCACTGACCCTCCCATCTCCCTCTCGAAAACCAGTGGTGTTTAGTATAAAGGCATCCACTTGCCATTTTCTTCCTTGTTTTCCCTAACTCGTTTGTCTGTTCCTTTGGGTTTTATTCTATATTACTTGTTTGTTGTATTATTTTTTTGAACGTAAAGCTTTGATATGCACTAAGTAAAATTATTCGTTTTGCTTTCAGTATTGCGCAAAAAATCCATTTACATACTGGAAAATATTTTCCCACGTAGCAGTCTAATATTATGTAAAAAAAAAAGCCAAGCATCTGAAAACGTGTCATATCATAATCTTTAACAGTTTAATATGCCTCTCTCTCTCTCTCTCTCTCTCTCTCTCTCTCTCTCTCTCTCTCTCTCTCTCTGTGTGTGTGTGTGTGTGTGTGTGTGTGTGTGCCACGCACACACATACAAACACACACTCACACATAACCGGTTTTCTCCTTCTCCTTTTTGGAGTAAATCGTAGTTTTGAAACAGGTGCACGCCGTATGGACTTGTAGTTAAGCTTATCCAAAATAATGCCATAAAAATGGAATGTAAGAAGGTCATTGCGGCTATTAAAAGTTTATATATCTGGCAGTTGTGACCATTAGGTGTTAAGTATATATTTCAGCCTAAAGACCAATAAATACTAAAATATAATACTACAATAGTGCAGCTGGGTCTAAACAATGTCACGGATCTGCAAGAGCAGGAAAACTGAACACAGACGAATGGAATCGAGCAAACTGAGAGTGAATTCACATAGGCAAAATATCAGGACACTGTCTTATGTAGGCAAAATGTCAGGACACTGTTTTTTGTAGGCAAAATATCAGGACACTCTTTTATATAATAATTACAATTAAACACAATTACGTGCATGAAACTAAAATGTGTCACTATTGACCACAATTCCACCATAATCAAAATCACAGGGATCTCCGAGGGAAAGAAATAGGAATATGGTTACAGGAATTAGGAGAAAAGGAATATAAGCACAGGTAGGATATAGTTAACGGGCTAACAAACAACTTCCAGTCACATTACCTTAGGTCCGTGGACAAGACGTGAGGTTCGTAGAGCCAGGTTTCTGCCGTAGGGCGTCAGCAGAAGCGTTGTCACTCAAGGTTCCCCACCATAGGGAAATATGACGAAGCGTAGGGGTGCTGGTAGACTAGTGGGGCATCCGCGCGCAGAGGTGAGTAGCTGGATACGGCAATCTTCAGCGTGGCAGTAAGAACTACTTCAAGTAGGACTCGAGCATAGTCTTTCTGTGACTTCTGGACAGGGGGACGTTGTCAGGTAATTCAGCAGGGTGACGTCTGTGGGAGGCGGCTAGCAGAGGCGTCCAGTGGCATGAAGTAGGATGAGTAGACTAGCAAAGTAGCGTTAGGTTGACTAGTGGTGAAGTGTGTGTGTGTGTGATGCCAGGAGGGTGACATCGTAGAGTGGTGTTGTAGAGGTAACTAGCATGGGGTATACTAGCAGTGTGTGTTCTGAAGTAGGTTGATCAGAGTGTCTGCAAGCAGGGAGACGCCTGAAGGGTGACTAGCATAGGTTATGCTAGCAGTGTGACTTTTGAAGAGGGACTAGCAAAGAATGGTTTACCTTGGCCACTATATATACCACAGTCCGCCGGCGACGGTTGTATTTTGACACCTGACAGCCTCTTCTCAATGGGCCCTCCATTGTCCTCCTTGCAGGGCGTGTCATTAATCCGGCCAGGTGTACCTAGAAAGGTCATTGTATGGTGGCCAAATAAAGGTTCGTGAGAAGAGGCGCCAATGGGGTGACAATTAGATGGGAGAGTCGAGGGATTTAATAATATTAATATTATATTATTAAATCCCTCGACTCTCCTATCCCTCGACTCTTTATTTCGGCTCGGGGCCATATAATATACAAATACAATACACACAGTCTAGATACATAATGCAACATGATAAAATTAATTATCGGGAGTATCCACACAGTTGCTGAAGAAGTAGAAAAAAATAGAGTTCATAATAACGGTAGTGACAGTAATTATATGGAGAATAACAGAAAAAAATTAAAAATGATAACAATAAAAAATACAGATTGCAGACGATTAATTTCCATCTGGGGACTTCAGGTGGTTAGAAGTCAGGTCCAGAAGGCTAAATACGAATACTGAAAATTGCAAAACTCTACAATGATATTAATCACACAATAAAAAGTAAAAATGCCAAAAATAACAAGAGACGTAGAAATATAATAATAATAATAATAATAATAATAATAATAATAATAATAATAATAATAATAATAACAATAATAATAATAATAATAATAATAATAATAATAATAATAATAATAATAATAATGTTGCAATACCATGGGACTCCAGAGAAGATGAGAAAGGAAGAGAGAAAATTGATAAGTATCAAGACCTGAAAATCGAAATAAGAGGGATATGGAATATGACAGTGGAAATTGTACCCATAATCATAGGAACACTAGGCACGATCCCAAGATCCCTGAAAAGTAATCTGGAAAAACTAGATGCCGAAGTAGCTCCAGGACTCATGCAGAAAAGTGTGCTACAAGAAACAGCGCACATAGTGAGAAAAGTGATGGACTCCTAAGGAGGCAGGATGCAACCCGGAACCCCATGCTGTAAAAACCACCCAGTCGAATAGGATGACTGTGATAGATCAAAAAATAAATAAATAAATAAATAAATAAATAAATAAATAAATAAATAAATAAATAAATAATAATAATAATAATAATAATAATAATAATAATAATAATAATAATAATAATAATAATAATAATAATAATAATGACAGATTCTGGAGATGACACTTCAAAATTGCAAAAATAGAGAATAAGTCATTTAAGGAACAGACGCCTCATTATCCCATCTTTCCCACAATTTAGATCTTCTTGCCTCACTGCCTAGGATGCTTTGTATGAGCGAATTGCTGCTGTTTCTCAGTCGGGTGATCAGACTGGACATTGTTTGCCTCACAATGACTTACAAATTGTCCAGGCGGTTTTCTATGAACATCTGCGCGAATGAGTGATAGCAAGGAGTGTTTGTGAGACGTCTCAGAATGTCATTGTGAACAACAGTGATACGTCTCATGGTCTCTCAGGTATAGTTCGTCCAAAAGGAACACCTATATGTACTGTAGCAGTACGAGTAGAACAGCAGCAGCTTCATTTCTCGGTGGCAGAAGGCAAACCTCCTTGCAATCATGTTGCCAGTTGCACATAGTTTACGACGCCTCTTTTCTACGTCTGCCGTATCCTTTAGGTCGTCCGTGATAATGTGGCCTAAATACGGAAATTCATGCACGAATTCCAGACGATGATTTCCGAGGAAAATTTGTGGTTCTGCAATATGCTTAAGCGATCTCGGGAGCAGCGACATACACTGGGTCTTGGTTTCGTTGTATAGGATATCAAATTCCTCTGCATACTGGCGGCAAGTGTCGATGAGTCGCTGGAGACCTTGCACTGATGGAGAAATCAGAACCATATCGTCGGCGTAACAGAGGTTGTTTATCGTTGCTTCGGTGATAGTGCATCCGATTGGGAGTGAGTTCAGTTTGACATTCAGGGCATCTCTGTACGTGTTAAACAGGTATGGAGAGAGAATGCCCCCTTGCCGGAGCCCGTTTAGGGAGCCGAAGGTGTACGACAGTACGTTACCCCATTTGACACAAAATTGCTGTGTGGAGAACCAACAACATAAAATGCCAATTAGATATAGAGGTGTGCCTCGTTTTTGCAGCTTCAGGAAGAGCTTCAGGTAGTTTACTGTCAAATGTTTTTCTCACATCTACAAAACATTGGAAAGCAAGAGAGGCTGATGATAGGTAACAGTTCAGCAATTCTTTCAGGATGTAGATGCAGGTGTCGGTTGAGTGGTTTGCTTTAAAGCCGAAATGGTTGTCAGTAGTGTGTAGTAAGGGGAGAAGTCTCACTAGAAGAACAGACCCAAGTATCTTCAACGCAATTGTAGTAATTGCAATCGGGCGATAATTGCCAGGGTCAGCTGTATCCTTTAACTTGTTTTTTATTAAGTGAACTAAGAGTAGGGAGTCTGGGAGAAACTGGTGAATTATGCACGCATCTAATAGAGCAGCTAGCAAAATGTAAATTATCGGATGGCAGAATTTGAACATTTCAGCAGGCAGACCATAGCAGCTGGGCGATTTATTATTAGGTAGGTTGTTTATAGCATCGCTGATGTTACCCGGTGTAATATGATCGGCGAAATGAAACTGAACATTATCAGTAAGGAGGTTATTTACAGCCCTGCGGGAGTCTTGATCGCTTATGCAATTCAGGATAGTGCTCTAGTGATCGCCCCACATTCTTGCAATAGCCTCGTCAACAACGGCTTCTCCTACCCTGTGATAGCTTTTTAGTTTTGGGATTTAGGGATTGAATGTCCTTCCAAAGATGGTGGTAATCGCCAGATTCTAATTTTCTAGACATTGCATCAGCTCTTAGTTGCTTTTCATTCAGTCTGCAATGCTTAAGGGCAAGTTTGAACTGCGCTCTCGCCTGCCTCATTAGCAGTGCGAAGTGTCCTTCCCCCGAGCTACCATTTTGCCTCCACAGTAGAAACATTTCTTGTAAAAGTGTATATAGATCTTTAACCAAGTCATTCCATCCAGGTATATTACGAGAGTTGCCTTGACGAGATCTAAAGGTATCCCTGCCGGAGGCAAGCAAAGCGGAAATCATATTCGAATAGAATTCTTTCAGATCTCTCCTGTGGTGACCGTTTCTCCATTCTGGGTTGGTGCACAGTAAGGCGTCTGCCGATTGAGCTATTGACCGCAACCTGGTTTCCGTGGTTTCCCTAAAGGATCTGGTTTTCTGTTGGTTTTTAAAATCCTAGTTAACAGCAGGTGGGTGATCAGTTAGGGGGTTCACGGTAGGGAGGGGTGGGGTACTGAATGACACCTGTAAGGGGATGCAATCATAGCCAATTGCAAGATCGTAGCGAATGTTGCCGGTCCGGTCACAATAGCATCATGAAGTTGAGGGGACGTGATGCAGTGGTCCAGCCAGGAGGTTGTAACTGTGTCCGTTCTGTTTTGTACATAAGTATAAGAGGAGGGAGGGAGGAGCATTACATCGCTAATTCGGAGAGCGTGATTTTGACAAAGCGAGTAAGTTCATTAAAAAATTTTGTGGGGTGAGAATTAAGGTCCCCAATTATACAAATATGATCAGCAGTAGAATCGTGAATAATGCTGCGTAGCTCACCTAGGATCATGCAGTATTGATCAAAATTATTGTTTTTTTCCCAGGTCAAATAAACATTAATTATTAGGATCTTAGAGTCCTCTACTGTCACTTGAAGCCCCAGCAATCTATCACTCCTATAGGTCAACACATTTACCATATTGTCTAACGATTTGTGCCATAGGAAAGAAAGGGCCCCCTTTCGGACGACACCGGCTGTTCGTCGGTCCTCTCCGACAGGTCTACAGGTGGTGTGGGTGCTTCATCCGAGGGAGAGAGGGCAGTTCCCTCATGGGAGGGTATGGCCATCTCTACTTCGCGTCGCACCCTTACTTCTCTCGTATTGTTGGGAGGCGAGGAAATAATAGATGCCTCATTCAAAGGAGTTTGGTGGCTTGCTGTGCGATTGTCTAATGATTCCTGCACTCCTTTGATCGCATCCCAGATCCGTGAAAGATTGTTATTTGTTTCCACAGTTTTAAGACTGTCGAATGATTCCTGTTATCCTTTGATCACGTCCCAGATCTGTGAAAATTTGTCTTGCTTGTGTTTCCTCAATTTTTTTCTGAGGTCTTGTCATTTTTTTCTGAGAGGGATTTTGTTTTTAGGAAGGCATTTTCTGCCGTATGGTACACTGCAGGTAGGCTTAGATCTGCAGGAAGAGAAGAAGAAGAAGTGCAGTGTAAACAAAGGTCGGCATTTTACAGGCTCCTATTTTTCTTGATTATTTCGGTGAACGAGGACAATAATGTCATGAAGCTTTTAAAGTATCGAGGATAGCATAGACATTGAACATTTCCTTGTTGACAGTGAAACTAAAGTAGACAGGAAAGAAATTTTCTAAACACTTTCCTGCCCTGGCCGGGCAGGCCATATGCCCTCAGGTTATGGCTGTGACGTAATAGAAATGACGTATAGAGTGTTCGGACGAAGTGAAAATGGCTTCATTTTATACTCCACCCATTAGGAGAAAAGACTCCGTTGGTTTAATATTTTCGGGTAAACCGAGCTTGAATGATGTTGATGATGTAATTTTTGAAAAGCTGAGAATTGATATTGAAGATTTGATTGGTGTTCAAGAAATGCGAGGCAATAAAGTGATCTTGAAGTTCCGGAATCAATGTGTATATGAAACTTTTCTAAACAATTATGATGAAAAAGTAATTTGTTTACCTAATGGTCTGGAGGTGAAAGTAGTTAATTTCAGCAGTGTCTTTACATTTGTCTCAATAAGGTACGCTCCATTTGATATGCAAAACAGTGTGTTGAGTGATGTATTAAGCTCGTACGAGAAAGTTATTGGGATACGTGATAATACTACCTCACTCGGTAGACGTAAAGGACTGTTAAACGGAATACGAACGGCTAAAATGGAAATTAAGAAAAACATTCCATCGGCGCTTTTCGTAGGAGGACATAATATATCTTTCATCTATAACGGACAGAAAAAGACATGTCTCAAATGTGGCAGTGAGAATCATTTTGCTGTAGCTTGTTCCTTGGACAGAATAGTGAATATTTTTGAGCATGAGAAGGATTATCCAAGTCTGCCGAATCTACGAGGGAACGAAACACTAGAGAACGAAACACAAGGGAACGAACAAAACTTTGAGAAGGAAAAGCAAGAGTCACTAGGTGAAGATACACTAAATGGTAAAAATGTTCATAACATCAAGAGCGCAATAGTGGAAAATGGCAACAACGAGCCAAGTGTTTTAACAGAAAGGAAGAATATTGAGCTTGAGGATAGTAAAAAACTCAAAGAATGTGAGGATAAGGATTCAAATGAGGAGGAGGAAGTGATATCTATCGATGAGGAGGTACATAGTGGACCAAGTTGGGAAGCGTCTGAATTGGTGATTATACCACAAGAAACTACACCTGTTGAAGGCAACACTGTTATCACGACGAATGTTGACGTTCATCAAGAGGACAGAAAGATAAATCTGAAACCGGGACACGAAATTGGTCAAGGACGAGAAGGAGGAGGACAAACTGATGCAGAATATATTGACGAAGGGTAAATGGAGACCGATGGAAATTTGGAAAGTGCGTCTGGAAGCGGAAAATGGAAAATTCAAATGGAAAATGACGTCAAGATGAGAATCTCAAAGAAGAAAATAGGAACCCAAAAATATTCAAGATCCGAAGACAATAGCGATGAGGAAAATTGGAAAAAATTGAGAGACCAGAAAAGGAAAAAGTTGGAATCTTCCTAGTTTTACACCTTCAATCTCTCAATTGGTTGTTTAAATGTGAATGGATTAAATGACGTAGGTAAACAAATGAAGTTGTTATCCTTGTCTAGGTATTATGATATAAATGTTTGGTTATTGCAAGAACATCATGTGAAGGATTTAAAAGCCCTGAGTTTTTCACAAATTTTTATGATGTTTTGTTAAACCCAAGTAATAATCTTAAAGGAGGTACAGCAGTTTGTATAAATAAGTTTAAATCATTATCTTCCATAAGCAAGGAATTGAATACTGAGGGACAGATAATAGGAGCTAAAATATCCTGTTTAAATCATGAAATACCAGTTGTGAATAATTACGCACCTTCTGGTACAGATAAAAAGAAAGAACGAGAAGAATTTTTTAGCAATAAAATCTTATATTATTTCCGTAAAAATGTTGAAAATGTAGTTTTCGGAGGGGATTTTAATTGTGTTACAGCTAACAGAGATGTTAATACGGGGAAAGATAATTTAGTGTCAAAATCATTGCAGACCTTCATAAAAAATGTAGGATTAAAAGATGTAACATGCACTTGTAAAGGCATTCCAAAATATACCTACATTAGAAAAAGCTATGGTTCTAGGATAGATCGCCTATATACTAAACAGCTACTCCATAATGTGATAAGTACTGATACAGTGCCTGTGGCCTTCTCTGATCATTGTATGGTCATTGCTAAATTCAGGATAGGCGATGTGCAAAAGGGGAAAGGATTTTGGAAATTGAATGCGTCTTTACTGGAGACAGAAGGAGTTGGCGAAAATTTTGAAGGTTTTTGGAGACATTTTAAACTTAAAAAAGATAGTTTTAAAAATATAACTGAATGGTGGGAATTTGCTAAACAGGAATGTAAAAGGTTTTTCATTAAGGTTGCAACGAGGGTATCAAATGAAAAATATGGCTTAATAAATTTATTGCAGTAGCGATTAAAATATCTATATGGCTTATGTAATGCTGGGAATGATAAATATGATGAAATTTATGCTTTTGAAAAGTAAAATAAACTGTCTCCAAAACGAACTTTGTGAAGGAATTAAAATAAGAGCAAAATTAAAAGATCAAGTGGAAGGGTTAAAATTGTCATCGCACTTACTTGGGAGGGAGAAAAAGCATAAAGGCAATTACCTGGTAAAGAAGCTAAAAGGTAAAAGTGGAAATATGCTAACAGATACAAAGGCTGTTCTCCTGTTTCTTAAGGATCATTTTGAAGTAATGTATGAATTTATTGAGGGAAATCACGAAGAACAATCATATCTGCTTGAGAAATGCAAAAGAAAGGTAGATGAAGAGGACAATGGGGGAGGAATTTGATACAAAGGAATTATGGGAATCATTGAATAAAATGAGCAAAGGGAAATCACCTGGAAGTGATGGATTAATTGTAGAGTTTTATAAAAGATTTTGGTATATTATCAAAAACGATTTTTTAGAGGTAATAAAATGTGTGTTGAGAGGAAGAAATTTATCGGAATCACAAAATTTAGGAATAATAAAACTATGTCCAAAAAGTGGAAATTTGGAACTGATTGAAAACTAGAGACCAATCACTCTGTTAAATGTTGATTATAAAATTCTAGCAAAAACAATGGCAAATCGGTTGAAACTTGTAATTGGAAAAATCATATCACCTGAACAATATTGTGGTGTTCCAAACAGATCTATAATTCACTGCAATAATACAATAAGAGACATAATAAATTATGTAAGGGAAAATCATTTGAATGCAGGGATGTTAAACTTAGACTGGTCCAAAGCTTTTGATAGGGTGAACTTGCCATTCCTTTTTAGAATTATGGAAAAGTTTGGATTTTCAGAAAAATTTATTACATGGTTAAAAATATTATATAAAGATTGTAAAAGTATGATATGTGTGAATGGACTATTTACAGGCACCTTTAATGTAAGAAGGTCGGTTAGACAAGGTTGTCCACATCAATGTTATTGTATGTCATTTTCCAAGAACCATTGTACCTAGCATTAAAAACCAATAAAAAAATTGTACCCCCTACATTACCAAACAATGACAAAATTAAAGTACAGGGATTTGCTGATGATACAACAGTAATCTTTGCAGACGATGATTCATTAATAGAGATTCACTATGAAATAAAGAAATTTGAAGCAGCAACTGGCTCATTATTAAATAAAGAAAAATCTGGCATCTTAGGAATAGATGAATGGTCCGGCAGAAGAGACTGGAAGTTAACTTGTTTCAAAGTTGTGGATTGTGCTAAAATTTTAGGCATTTATTTCAGCAATTCATATGAGGAAACTTGTGAAATAACTGGTCAGATATACAGAAAAAAACTCAAAAGGCAGTTAACATGTTGTGTAAAAGATATTTAACACTTGACCAGAAAGCATTAACAATCAACTCTTTGATATTGTCAAAAATATGGTATGTAGCTCACACACTTCCGTTAAGTAAAAAACAAGCTCAAACGGTGAATGCCATTATTTTCAAGTATATATGGTGTGGTATGTATCGACCTATAAAACGCAGTGCCCTGCATTTGTCAAAAATAGAAGGGGGTTTAGGAATAATAAGTATTGAAGAAAAGGCAAGAGCAATCTTCAGTGTAACTTGTTTAAAAAGTATAATAAACTGTAACGGGTTAACCAGGTATTATTGTTCTGTAAGATTAGATGGTATGATGGAATTACATAATTTATCAGAAATAGCATATTTTACCCCTGCATATTATTCTCTGGCAGTAGATGATATTAGGAAAGCATATCACAATAAATTCTTTCCAAATATAAATAACAGGGAAATGTATTCAATCATTTGGAGGAAAGAAATTCCAGTAGTAGAAAATAATTATCCGACACTTAAATGGAAAAATATTTGGAGAAATATTAATAGTCAATTCATTAAAGTAGAGGAAAGGGAATTTGTGTTCAGGTATATTCATGAGTCACTAGCAACAAAACAAAGGCTCCATATGTTGAAGTTAAGAGAGGACTCAAAATGTGACCAATGTGGGGAAACAGAGTATCAAATGCATATTTTTTACTTCTGTAGAGAAAAGAAAAATATAGTAAATTGGTTTAATTCCATTCTAAGGAAATGCTGTAAACTAAATAATTATAGTTTATTGAAACTATTATTCTATGATATAGTAGGGAAATCAAACGTTGATAAAAACACAGCCATTTTATTGATCACCAGCTATTTGTACTGTTTGTGGATGTGTTACAGACACAACAATAGCTGCCAAAATATAATTGATTTTTTGAAAAATAAACTAGAATCACAAAGGATGTATATTAAATGTAGATATACAAGCAATATTTCCAAGTATGTAACCAAAGAATTTTTAAATTATAAGTTTTGATTTTGATTTGCATTATTTTGTAGCAAAATGATTGTCTAAGTTTATGTTTACATTTTTGTATTACGAGAATTACTCAATGTAAATTATTGAAATTTAATTGTATTTTTATAATAAAAAAAAAATCAGCAGGCCCCTTTGGAGGCAGATTGTAAGGGTCATCGGCGTAGATTTCCGCCGGGCAGGTCCGTAGCCATTTAGTGATATATGATATTTTCTTGAGAGAGGATAAGCTTTTCGCGGGTCACCCTTGGAGAATGGTACCTGGTATCAGGTCTTTGCATTTTGTACATGCAGCGTTGATTTCCTCATCAGGGAAGGCTGACAGATTGTATAGCAGACTCGACAGAGTGTCCCAGCTGAGTGTGAAGAGAGGGAGAAAACAAGGTAGAAAAAATACATATGTAAACAGTTTTCCATTAATCTTTATTCCTTGTTGATACAGGTGAAAATAGGAAGATCTTGTCGTTGAAATACTCACTTTACTGTGGTCGATATATATATGCAAATGTGTGTGTGTGTATGTATATATATATATATATATATATATATATATATATATATATATATATATATATATATATATATATATATATTTTACACACACACACACACAAATATATATATATATATATATATATATATATATATATATATATATATATATATATATATATATATATATATATATATATATATATATATATATATATATATATATATATATATATATATATATATATATATATATATATATATATATATATATATATATATATATATATATATATATATATATATATATATATATATATATATATATATATATATATATATATATATATATATACATATATATATATATGTATATGTATATATATATATATATATATATACAGTAAGTATATACTGTATATATATATATATATATATATATATATATATATATATATATATATATATATATATGTATATATGTATTTATATACTGTATATATGTGTGTGTGTGTGTGTGTATGATTTTTAAAAATACATATATGTGTATTTACGTTAATATGCAATAACATATAGAAAATGCCAATATAAACAAAGCTAAAGAACAAAGTTACGGAATAGAAGAGCGTTATATTTAGGGCAGTTTCTCCCCCACAACACCAGCCACCTTTACGAACAATTATGTTGTTAGTGGTGCGCAGGATGGCTATTAGTATAATGAGCTTCTAAATGACAGGCAGTTAGAGGATATAGAATCAGTTAGGTTCCGGAGAGGCCCTGAGGATGAGAGTTCATCTTTAAAGCAGGATCCAAAATGATATGGACGGTCTTAATTGGTGTACATAACCCTTGCGACAATTCATGTTGCTTGTCTGCTTAATTAGAGACAGGTTGAGTATCTGAAATTTGAAATAACTCGTACTTCAAAAATAATTTATGTTGGGGTAACTGATATGATTATAAATGGCAGAATTTTGGCGTATGCATACTACCGGTCACTGATAGATTTTTCTCTGGTACAGACTTTTTGCAGTGAAATCCATATAAATATATTGCCTTCCTTACGAAATGTCATATATACACCAATATCTATTGGCGTTTTCTTTTTCTCCTTAAACGTTTGTGACCAAAGAAGTTACTGAATTAGGGCAGCTGGAAGCAAATGCATTGTCTTTCCCCAAGCTTCTTCAAATCGCCTTGATGTTATCCACTTCGGGGAGTTTTATGCACTCGAATTTAATATTATATACATTTATGTTTAAACAGACATTTTTGTATTTGTACCTTTTACAAAAGCTATCAAATCTTTATTCATTTCTACACCTTATTTTTTGTAGTTACAAACAGATATATAAGATTTTTATGAATTATAAAAACAAATTTAAGGAAACACTTTTGTATTTTGAATATTTATCTAAATACTTGTTAATAGTTTTTCTTTTATTGTCATACACGTTTTTTGTACCCAAAGCTCCGTTCCTAAATAGTTAAGCTTTTCATCCCTTGACCAACCAGTACTCAGGTCTCAGCGTCATTAATAAACTTTCTCTCCACATGATGATATAAATAAGTTGGAAGTCCAGATTGTCAGTAAGTAGTCGCTTGATAATGCCACACTTCGGCGAAACAGATGTCGTGACAAAAACCAATTAAAACAAGAAGGAAAAAACTCCGACGTTATGAAGATTCCTGCAAAATACTTATTAATGCCACTAAAGCAATTGCTTTTTACAAAAATTATACATACACATACACACACACACACACACACACACACACACACACACACACACATATATATATATATATATATATATATATATATATATATATATATATATATATATATATATATATACGTAACAACTCTTTGGAAACAGATAAAAATATTCCTTGTAGGAATATACATAACGCTACCGATTTGGTCTGACTTCGGAAGGCAATGGGATTCCGACCCTGTCTCTCTCGTCTAACACTCAACCCACGCAGACCTCCCCCCTTAGGTCCCACACACTCTCTTTTTCTCAGCGGGTATCTCACGCGCCCCTCTCTCTCTCTCTCTCGGCACTTGCTTCGTCTCACGCATTCCACATTAAAGAAATTAAATGGGTCATCTAAGGAAAACGCAATCTTTCCTATAAAAATAGATTTATTATTTAAAGCAACCCAACAAGCAATGAATAAACAAAGCAAAGAATAAAATGCATCATAAATGAATTGGTCAAGTAAGAATAATCTAATCCAGACTAAAAAGTCTCATCACGGCTAATGGCCTGTAAATCCAAAAATTCTCACATATTCCATTATAGACTTTGTAAGGTCTAGTCTCGAAGTCTCAAAGTCTCCCACATAAAAATTATAGACATTGCAAAGGTTTTGCATCTGTCTTTCTCTATGATCACACCAACATGATAACATCATGTTCCTCTCACTATATTCTCATCACACCACTATCACCACCACCGACATCTGTCGAAAAAGTCAAACACAAATAATACTCTCCCAAAAATATGCAAGTGCAAAAACATAATAATGAAAAGTCTAAAATGCATGGTTATATACTGGAAAAACAGAAACACAATAAAATAGAATATTGAAATGGTAAATGCTACATCCACTTCCCACACAAGTTCAAAATGTCTTGAAACATGGTAAAAACATAAGTCCACACTTCACAGAAAAACGAAGAGTCTGAACTGTACCTTATTCTGCCAGTTCTAAGAGCTTGCCACACTCAAAGATAATGTCTTCACGATCTCGCTCTAGCTCCGCTAATGAACGATCGAACTAATTTTTGGGCAGAATTAGACACAAAATCTAGATTTCTAACATACGAACTCATGTACACACATACCAACTCGGTCATATGACTCGGCCAATATTGTGTGTTCATCAGATTAACTGCAGATGTAACGAAGTATTTGCTGAATGCAACGATTCTGCAAGTGACGGGTTGCTCTAGTTCCATCTCACTACTAACTCCGTTTCATCACAACTATATAACATCGTAATATTAAAGCGACCGTATTTTCTGATATATATATATATATATATATATATATATATATATATATATATATATATATATATATATATATATATATATATATATATATAAATATATATATCTGAACATCTATCACACTTCCATTGAGTCTTCAAATCCTGTCATAAGCCATACATTTATGGCTACTAAAGTAGCCATAAAAATAACAATATCTGAACATCTAGACATTATCGTGCATTCTTTGTGGGCTGCACTTTGTAAGCCTATAGACTACAAACCAGCTGGAAATTTACGAAGAATCACCACTTTCTAAGGCTTATGACAGGATTCGAAGACCCTCAATGGAAGTGTGACAAGGATGTGTGTGTGTGTGTGTGTGTGTGTGTGTGTGTGTGTATACAGTATGTTTGTGTGTGTTGATTAGTGAGTGGACGTGTACGGGAGCGAGAGTTGTACAATTTCATGCACATAACCAGGGTAATAAGTTACTGAATTTCACAGTCTTAAAAGTATGTTTAGGCTTCTTAACAGGATTACAGCCCACCCCTCTCATTCACTTTCAAGGCAGTATATTATAAACGTCTCTCATTCGCTTGTGAGGTAGTATATTATAATGCCTCTCATTCACTTGCGAGGCAGTATATTATAATGCCTCTCATTCACTTGTGAGATACAGTAGTATATTATAAGCGCATGTTCAGTTAACATCAGAATCTGCTACGCAGTTGCATGCTTCCCCCTCGGTGTGGGACCACCTTGATGTGGTGAGGGGGCTTTTGAACCCCAGGAATTTGTTCCCGGGTTTGAGTCCAAGAGTCTCATACATGATGATATTTTAATTTTGTTTGGATTAATCTTTGTGGAATTTTCCACTTTCGCTAAAATTTATTGAACCTGTAAAGAGGAAAAGATATCATAGCTGGGATTTGGTTTACATTCGAAGCTAAATAGTGAGAATTGCGGTAGGACCATCAACTGCCCAATAATGTCTGGACCTGAGAGTTATCTGATTGATAACTCAAAGGCAGCACTGTTCTTTAGGACTGGACCACGGATTCCAGGCGGGTCTGGTTCTGGGGACAGGACTCTCAGGCATTCTAGCCGGTTTGCCCATAATGTGATTAGGGTGGGTATAATATTATTTTCACAATACCTTCAGTCCTAGCAAGCGGGTCTGGCTTACACTTGGGCCACTCTAATCATGTCGTGCCAACCCTGTGGGGTAGGGTTGCGACGCGGACATTTGGGAGTCTGTTCTCACTTGTGCCATTGGTGGAAGAGTGAAACTCCATGAAAGGCTGATGATATCCTTTTTAAGGTTTTCAGGTTAATGTTTTTCCCTCAAATCTTTATGATAAGTAACAATAAAGATTCGAGTACCCCTTGGGCCCTTTGATGGTAGTGACTCGGCATAGTTGACAACTGCTGGAACCTCCTCTAACAACTTTTTTTAGAAAAATAAAAAAAGAATCCAAATGTAATCACACTGGAACCTTATGCTCTAGCACAAAACAAATTCAAAAGAAGTAAATATCGTGTTGACCCAACCTTGACTTGTTTCAGCTCCCTCTTTAGGAGTGGAAGTTGGTCAAGGTTTCTTACCATGAAAACAGAACAACAAATTTCAGCCCTAAAGTTGGAAAACTTTTTATTAAAAAGACACTCAGCGACAGAAATGTCGTTCAGACAAATAAAAATAAAGACGTGGCCTATAGAAGCCACAATAAAAAACCAACCTAAAGACTATCCATAAAAAGTATCGGCAATGTGAATGTAAAAGTAAAGAGGCATGACACTATGAACAGCATTCAGGGTTCTATTGTAATTCCTGAAAATAATAACGAACCAGTTGGTAAGAATATGCTGTTGGACTCTCTTGAAATGAGATATACCAAAGTCCAAGATTGTGAGGTATATATAATACCAAGTAAACAGAATAACGAAGTATTAAGAATTGCAAAAATAAAATTTGAGGGTCAAGATCTACCTCAAAAAATAAAAATTTTGGGCCAAAATAGAGAACTGAGACCTTATGTTCCAAAGCCACTACAATGTCAAAATTGTAGTAAATATGGACACACGAAGAAAAACTGTCGAAATGAACCTACATGTGCTTACTGTGGTTCTGACGAACATGCCACACAATGGAAATGTAGTGAGCCAAAATGTGTAAACTGTGGACATGATCATCATGCAAGGTCCAAAGAATGTATGTACTATATATACAATACAGAACTGAAAATGTTACAAGAAAGAATGCGGATGTCTATAAAAGAGGCTAAGTTGGAATCAAAAGTGAGAGGAATTCAAGATCCATCTAAGAAACATTCATGCTCTTTAATAACAGGAACCACTAATGAAACAAAAATGCATACAAATGGAAGTAACGAAGCACAGAAAAGTAAATCACCAGAAGTAATTAATGCTCAAGGGAAAGAACTAAAATAGTAAAGAATAAAGAAATAGGTACAAATGATATGGATAACATTTTATCAAATTCATTTGAAATATTAATGCAAATAGGAACACAGGAGGGTGCTACTACGGAAGTAACAGAAGAGGGTCGTGATAGACGGAAATTAAAGATTAAAAAAGGCCTTTGGAAAGAACATCACCCAAAACAAAGAAACCAACAATTATTGGAGAAACATCGGTCAAACCAAAGACAAAAGATATGAGGAAAGAACAAAAACAAAAACAAGCTAAGAATATACCTTTATCTCCTAAAATAATAGTAAAACCAATGGATACAGTTATCCAAAATACCGAAGAAGTGGAAGACAACCATACCATAGACAACAATGACTATGTCGAGGGAGAAGAGATTACTCTATCACCAATAATTGGTACAACAAGAACAAATAAAGAAAGAAATATACATAATAACGCATGTGGATGTAATTTGTTTCATTGCATTGTGCAATAATAACAAAAACATAACAAAAGATGGTTTAACAAACATTAAAAGAAATTTTATGAAATACACAAAAAAAGAAATTATTAATTTAAGTACCCATGAAAAAGGTTGCATGTGCATTGAACACTTAAAATATTATAAAGGTAAACAAATGAATGTTGTGAGTAAATTATTAGAAAAAATCCAAGTTGATGATACAAAAAAAAAATAGAAAGTAAAACTCGACTGCTATAACAAAATATTTTCAATAGCTATATTATACAATGGAACGAAAATGGTCTACAGACCAGATTACACCCAGGAGAAGTACAGCGGTTATTAAAAGAATACGAAATAATGATATGTTGTTTACAACATGTCAACAAAATTGTGTCAACAATAGGTAAATATACCTTAGCATCAACACCACAAGAGGAAGTAGGAAATTTAGGTACAGCCATATATGTACATAACAAAGTAGTTTATGACAAAGTACCTGTAAACATCGCTGCCTTGCAAATATCAGGTATTAAAATTCGAATAAAAAACAATAATTATGTAATTAATAATTTATACAACCAACCTAATCAAAATTACGACACTGACAAACTTAAAAAATTACTTGATAATGCCAAGGAACCTACATTAATAGTAGGTGATTTTAATGCTCACAAACGATGTGGGGCTGTAGTTGTACAGACTCAAATCGAACAGGAAGTAAAATAGAAGAATTCATAGATTCATATGACATGTGCTGTGTAATGATAACGAAATCAGCACATATTTTTATAAAACACATGGAACATTTTCCTCGGTCGACTTAACTCTATGTACAACAAACATAGTAGACAGATTGGATTGGAATACAGTTGACAACTTGCACACAAGTGATCATTTTCCAATACTAATTTTATTATTACAAAATAATCCCGTCAAGTATGTCCCTCAGCATAATATTTATAAAGCAGATTGGGAGCAATATGAATTCCACACTAGGAATATCCCACCATTTGAATATTTAAAAGACCATAATGAAACTAATAAATTTCATGGTGATTTCATTAAAAACGCTGCTGATAAAGCAATACCAAAATCAAAATCTCATTCAGCAAAACACAAAGTCCCATGGGGGTCTGAAAAACTAACAGAATTAATAAAAATAAAACACTAAATTGGGAGACGATTAGATAATTTGAGTAGAAAGTTCAGGAAAATAAATAAATCATTACCGATATTAGAAGAAAATTTACAAAAACTGACTATATTATTATTAGAAATTGATATATTAAAACCTCTACATAACAAAATATCTGCAAAATTTAAAAGAGAAGTAATTCAAGGAAGAATCATTTCATGGAAGAAATATGAGTCAGATCTCTCTACGAATACTCCCATGCAAAAAATATGTGAAAAATTCAGGAAAATAAATGGTACCCATGTTAAACCACCTAGACATGCTATAATAAAAGATGGGAAAAGACTACACGATCTAAAAGAAATAAGCAATGTAATAGGAGAAAATTTAGCAAAAGTAAGTAGTGAAAAAAATTTAGATGAGCATTTCCGCACAAAGAAAAATAGTATAGAATTAATAACAATAATTTTTTAAACGATAGAAGGTATATGTTATAATAGAAAATTTAATATGGAAGAGTTGGAATTTGCTCTGTTGAACAGCAATAAATCTGCCCTTGGAGGTAACAATATTTGTTTTGAAATGATCTGCCAACTAGCACCTTTGGCAAAGATACTTATTAAAGTTTTATAACCACTTATGGCTTCGAAATTTATTTCCTGATGAATGGCATGAAGCTATAATTATTCATATTCCCAAACCTGGAAAAGATCCCAGTAATGTAAACAATTACAGAGCAATTTCTTTAACAAGTTGTTTATGCAAATTACTAGAGAAAATGGTAAATGCTCGACTAACATGGCACATTCGAGAAAATAAAATTTTGACTTCCACTCAGTTTGGGTCACAATGTAACATATCTACACTGGATTCTCTGTCTAACTTGGAAGACCACATTTGAAGAGGATTTGACACTGAAATGGCATATGATGCTACATGGAGACATGCAATACTAAAAAGTTACATAAAAACAGCACCGGTGGACAATTACCTAGGTTTATCCAAAAATTTCTGACAAATCGCACTTTTTACGTGAGAATTGATGATGTATTGTCAAGTACAATTCCAACTGAAAATGGTGTTCCAGAAGGAAGCGTCCTTAGTGGCACACTGTTTACTTTAGCAATAAATGATATCAGTAATAATCTACTTATCGGAATTAAAGTAACTTGTATATGGATGACTTTGCCATATATTATTTAGCATCCCACATAAAACATGCAGAGCGAATCATTAATAAAACTATAATAAAAATAGATGACTGGGCCTCATTTGTAGGCTTCAGATTTTCTATACAAAAGACTCAAGCAGTAATGTTTTATAAAATTAAAAAGTGGAAAAAAGGTGAAGAAATAGATTTAGAAACCAGAAATCACTCTATACCAATTGGCCAAACAACAAAATCTTTGGGGTTAGTATTTGATACTCACTTGAACTGGAAAGCCCGCATAACATACATGAAATCAAAATGTGAAAGAGCATTAAACTTAATTAAAAAACTATCGAACACTACTTGGAGAGCCGATAGACATACCCTTACTTCTGTATAAAGCAACAGTGCTGTCTATCATTGATTATGGAAGTGAAATAAATGCCTCGGCATCGGACGCAACACTGAAAATGTAGACCCAGTTCATAATGAAGGCCTTAGAATATGTTCAGGAGCTTTCCGATCATCACCAACGTCTTCTGTACAAGTTGAATGTGGTGAACTATCTCTCTCTCTCTCTCTCTCTCTCTCTCTCTCTCTCTCTCTCCGTAGAGACCTAGTAGCAATGAAGAGTGCTCTGAGAGAATTCAGACAAACGATTCTCCAACCAAATAATTATTTGGATTAAGAGATGTTTATAAACAATCATCCACCTCCTTTCACAATTAGAGCTAGAAGATTGTTTGAGTCACTAAATATAAATATACAATTAACTTTAATATTAAAATTACCTCCTCCTTGGACAATGAATAAAATGATAATTTGTACACACTTAAAACGTTTATCAAAAAAGTTAATATACCCCAAAACACCATAGACAACATGCAGTAGAACATATAATCCGAAAAGGTCCACAATACGCAATATACACCGGCAAATCTAAGTCACAATACGGAGTGGGATATGCTGCAATATCCCCAGACAAAACGTATCAGTTCCCTCTACCAGATGGTGCCTCTGTATTTACAGCTGAGTTATGTGCAATAGCATCAGCCAAAAAAATATTAAAGAAACATCATGTAATAATTTTGTGATTTATAGCGATTCCAGAAGCTCTATAGAGGCCATTCAAAGCTACAATAAAAAAAGTAATATTGTACAATTAAGATTTCACTCAATAGATTGTATAATAATGGAAAAAATATTGAAAAAATGTTGGATCCCTGCCAAGTAGGGATTACAGGAAATGAAAAGGCTGATAAAGCAGCTAAAGAAGAGTCCGCATGACAATGACAAGAGCAAATGTAGACATCCTTATTAGTGACTGTATAAGATATATAAAAACAACCATTGTAAGTAAATGGCAAAATATATGGAATGGAGAACCTGAAAATAATAAATTAAGACAGATAAAATCCAGTGTCGGAAAATGGAGTTCATCATATCAGAAAGAGAGAGACACACACACACAAAAGTAATCCTGACACGTCTTCGAATAGACCATACTCGTTTGACACATGGGCACTTAATCAACAGTCCATGTGGCCCTCCTCCCAAATCCCCAGATTGCAAAGTATTGATAACAGTCAAACATGTATTGTGTGAATGTCCAAAATATAACCTGCAGCGATTATCAAATTTTGGAAATAGATCAATGAAGGAAATTTTGTGAGAATCTACATTTTCAGTATTACCAATTTTAATGTTCATGAGGAGCTGTGATTTAATTGGTAAAATATAAAAAATAAATAATAGAAATGCGAAAACCCTTAGGGATCTAATGAATTTTAAAACAACTGAATTTTAAAATTGTGATATTTTTTTTTAGTATAGCTTTTTTAGTGAGTATATATGGAAACGTGAGTATAAATGTATTTATTGGGTGAGTGTGTTCCAGTATTAGAGCGTATGCCTTTGTGCAGTTTTCAATTTCATTTTCATCATTCATCACCATATAGAATGACCTATTTGGTCCCAGTGCCAGGCTTCTAGCCTACACCTGTCATTTCACCCAAGTCCTTCGGGCCAGCCCTGTGAGACCTGGTAGTCAGCTCAGCGGTCTGGTTAAACTGTTTTAATAATAATAATAATAATAATAATAATAATAATAATAATAATAATAATAATAATAATAATAATAATAATAAGTGCCTTTCAGTCATTCCGGTGCACTGAATTAAGCATTTGTGTTCAGGGTCATTTCATTACTATAAAGATGGTTGGTTACATAAATATTGTAATATTGAATTAATAAACTGATGTGGAGTGGTGATTTCTTAAATCAATAATATTAAGCAACTGGAATTCTTTAGTTTAGTGTTGGTTTTAACTCAACAAATATTTTTCATCAGTTTATAAATTATTTATCTCTCGTTTTCGGAAATTCAAGAAATTAATTGTTGTAAAGTGGATTGTGTGTTTTTACATACCCGTCCTTGTTTAATATACATCTGAGAGGTTATTAAGAACGCAAGAATTCAAACGTTGAATCACGATAGCTTATTTTAAATTGACTTAACAGAAATAAGAAATTTTCGTTTAGTTTGCAAAGTAATTTGTTTACATAATATGGCATACAACAACCGTATGGTGTTGTCAGTTATACTTATTTTCTGTTATTAATAATATTGTAACTTACATATTCTTGCCCCTATGATCACATGATGTATTTACAATGAAACATGGCTTCAAGTGCACAGGTCTTAAAATTTCATTGATTCCTTCTTACTTCAAGTATGGAAAAAATAATGTTTTGTTTAGCTTTTAATTAACCTCTCTGCTTGTTAGAAAAGGAAAATAAAAGAAAATGAGAGATAAATTAAATTTTTAATGTGTTCTGATTAATTACTAAAAAAGTTCATTTTCCCTTTTGCCAGGTGCTCTCATTACCCATTTGAAAGGCTCCACGGCACGCAAGGTCTTTTGACACCTGGAATATTCTTTGCATTGTAATATTGCACACTTTTCCATCAGTCGTTAAAAGCCACTGCAGTGAAGCCACATTATTTCATGGCCAGTCATAGAGAACCCAAACAAAGGAAACTGCTGCTTTTATCCTCAACAAAAAGTAAAAAAGATGATGACAAGAATGTTTTAAATGGAGACTATCATGGTTCATGAACACGTGTTTCTATTTTTTGTCTGTTATACTTTTGGAAAGGAACGGTTAGTAAGTTCTGAATATATTTTCCACAAAAATCTCTTGAATCATTTTTTTCAAATCTTTGGGCTTAATGGGGTTTATCATTACGGTTTCAACATGCTCCTTGTACAGGTTCGGAACTGGTCTAAGTAGAATATCGATTCTATAGTTGAATTCACGTGTACATCTAGACTTACTAATTTTACTTGACAAGTTCGTACATGAGCTGGGACTTTCCATAAGACGGGGGAGTAGTGTACCATCATCTGCGAAAATACTCAGGGTCACTGATATATTTCCATAGAATACCACTCTCTGCTAAGGCCGACAAGATTAATTCATCTCACGCACTGTTTTCACATCTGAATTGGGGACAGGTCAAGGGAGTTTCTCCATTATACCATCTAACACAAGAGAGATTCTTTGCAGAGCTGGATGCCATTTACGCTTCTCTTGTTTTGGAATCTGACCCGTCAGACTTTCCGTGATGTCTCTGTTGTTACCATGATTGTTGCAAAACTGACATGATGCAATGGAGATTCACATTCACTCATAATTTCAGCACTGTTTGAAATTGCTACTCCATCTCCATTTTTTATCTGCAGGTTGTATGTACAGTACATGTGGTGAAAGTGACCAGTAGATCTTATTCATGTATTTCACCGTAAACACCAGAAACAGCTAAAACACTAAGATACGATGGTGTGAATTTGGCATATTTGTATGAACGAGTCTGTCTTCGTAGCCTCGCATAATAGTGAATTTTCTCTGGTTCGAAGCCGGACGCAGAATGTGAAAGCTTTTTCGTTTATCCCCTATTCAAATATAGACCTGTGGTATTAAGTGTACCCGAAAAAGTACAAGGTAATCGAGAAGGTAAAAAGTTATTATGGCCTCTATCTACATCGATCTATCTATCTATCTATCTATCTATCTATCTATCTATCTATATATATATATATATATATATATATATATATATATATATATATATATATATATATATATATGTATGCATATTTATACGGATAATATTAAGCCACAAATATATCGTTTAATTCCGAATTCATTATACCTTTGGAATCGCTTACACCCAAGGGGAATTATAAATAATAAGTGCTAATTCCCCTTATTTCCAAGGTATATTGAATTTGACGTAATAAATATGAATTTTGAAAAGGCACACGTGCATAAGTTACTGAAATTCATATATATATATATATATATATATATATATATATATATATATATATATATATATATATATATATATATATATATATATATATATATATATATATATATATATATATATATATATATATATATATATATATATATATATATATATATATATATTATATATATATATATATATATATATATATATATATATATAATATATATATATATATATATATATATATATATATATATATATATATATATATATATATATATATATATATATACACATGGGTTTGTGTGTGTTGTGAGTGGATGTGTACGCACGCGAGCACGTAGCCAGAACAATAAGTTATTGAATTTAATAGTCTCAAAAGTATATTTAGACTTCTTAACTGGATTACAGCTTTACCCCTCTCATTCGCTTACAAGCCAGTATGATAAAATACATGTTCATTTGGTGTGAAAGTCTGCTTGCACAGTTGCATACTTCTCAGTAATTGCGGTGCACTGTATTAGGCATTTCTGTTCTGTGTTTTTTCTTTGTACAGCCATCAGTCTTGATAGTGAGGAGCATGTTATAAAGTATCGTATATTTAAATGAATAAAACTGATGTGCAGAGATAATCTCTTAACTCATTAAAAGTAAACAACTGGAATCTTCAGTGCAGTGCTGATTTTAGTTCAACAGACATTTCAGTCAGGTAATAAATATTTATCTCTCTCTTCGAAAATTCGAGAAATTAGCTGTTGCAAAATGTGCTATGTGTTTCTCCTTACCCGTTCTTGCGTAATATATATATCTGAGAGGTTATTAAAACGTAGAAACTGCATTTGACACAGTTCGAAAATTTTCGTTTAGTTTGCAATATTGTACAATACCTTCTGTCACACAGCAACCGTTTGTTATTGCCTGTCATATTTATTTTCTTGTTTTGAGTAATATTGTAATTTACATTTTCTCGCCCCTTTGTTCATACTGTGTATTTACATTTAAATATGATTTCAAGTCCACAGATCTTATTAAAATTTCATAGATTCCTCCTTATTTCAATTATCAAAAAAAAATAATGTTTGGTTTCACACATTTTCTCGTGTTTAGCTTATAATTAATCTGTCTTTGTTCCAAGCGAAAATAAAAGTAAAAAAGAAAGAAAAATTATTTTTCTAACGTGCTCTCATTAGCTAAAAAGTAAATTTCCAGTGTGCTCTCATTAGTTACTGAAAAGCCAGGTGCTCTCATTCGTATCTTGAAATAGTTCATTTTTCTTTGTTGCCAGATGCTTTTATTAACCATTTAAAAGCCTACACAGTACGCAAAATCTTTTGATACTTGGAATATCCCCTCGATTTTTCAGATAGGGAATGAAAATACAAATGTTTTCTGCATTGTAGCATTGCACATTTTCCCTTCTGCTGTTAAAAGCCACTGCAGTGAAGCCACATTATTTGATGACCAGTCATAGAGAACCAAAACAATGGAAGCTGCTGTATTTATCCTCAAAAAAAGCAAAAATGATGACGATAAGAATTTTTAAATGAGGGCTGTCGGGATTCATAAACACGTATTTCCATTTTTGTTCGTTATACTTTTGAAAAAAAAAATAGTAAGTTCTGAATAACTTTCCACAAAAAACCTTGAACTATTTTTCATACTTAAGCTTTACGAGAACTCGCCATGACTCTGTGAGCACAACACACATTAAATAGACAGCTAAGAAGAATAAATGAGGGAAGTATGGAAATATGTGCCTCTCGTGTAATCAATGTTAATGGCTCTGGTAAAATGTGTGCCACATATCTTATTTCTTTTATGCTAGGCTAAGCTCTATAGGATTCTTCTCTTTAAAGGACTCTATTATCATTTTGCCATCTACTTATTCTATTATCTTGTTTTACCATTTACCTTCCAATAACCTTATCACATTCCATCCACTTTTCCCTACTTTTATTATGCCTATGCTTCCTCCATCAACACTCTTTTGAATTATCTTACGTTTTTTGTCATTCAGGAAACTGGCAGGGCTAGATAAAGGCATTAGGTAGCGCATTTTTCAAAGATCGGGAAAGACCATTTCAGATTTCTTTTAGAATTAGGCCCGCTCTCCATCCACATCCAACATGCTTTGCAGGAAAATTTGAATTTCCATATATCTGGTATCCCTTCGTGGCGTAATGTTTCAGACATTAAACTTAGACTCTGATGATTGAAAATATATATACGTATATATATATATATATATATATATATATATATATATATATATATATATATATATATATATATATATATGTGTGTGTGTGTGTGTGTGTGTGTGTGTGTGTGTGTGTGTGTGTGTGTGTGTGTGTGTGTGTGTGTGTGCCATTCAGTATCGAATAGACTGTTCACCAAATGGGAATTACAATTAATGAGTGAATCTACCCAGCCAAGATTGGATTAGGTATGTTGTATGGAAAAATCCATACAACTTTGTTGTTCACCTACCTTAGGAAAGTTGCTCACGTTGGTAGCTGACCGCAGCGGCTCTCTCTCTCTCTCTCTCTCTCTCTCTCTCTCTCTCTCTCTCTCTCTCTCTCTCTCTCTCTCTCTCTCTCAAAATACCTTAAACTATTGTGTGGAAATTAAACTCTGTGTACAAAAATAGTTTACTCGGTGAAGCTAAAATATATCAAGTTAAAAACATGGTAAATAAGAAAATTGCTAAGAGAACAAGAGAATACAAATGATAAATGAATATCTTCCCCAGAAACCATCTTAGTAAACACCAAAATTATAAATGGGATTCTTCCCCATTTCGACTCCCTAATAATAATTTGTCTCCATTGTATTAAGTGTCTTTTTGCCACAGTTCCTTTAAATGATCACTTCCCATAATGGTTACATTACATGCATGTCTGTGCGCATGCATGACTAATCATGCTCCATTTGAAACATCTTTTTCAGCAAGGAATTGGAGCCTGGAATTCCAGTGTCCAGCTATCACTGTTTCTCGCTCAGCAATCCCATAAATTTCAGAAAATGCCTATTCACCTAAGATCTTCCACCGCTCACAAACTAATTCACATATCCGCTTAAAACTGGGCCCCAGGCTTCTAGAGCATTCTATCTAAAACACAGAGTCAGCAAGCTCCCCCCTGACACATGTTGCTGAATTATCTTGTATCCAACAGTGGCTGTAAACAAAAATCATGAATAACAGATGTCCAGGTCACATTCCTCTTACCTGCGAAACCGATAAACATTGCAAGAGCCTGTATTGTCTCAAGCGTGTACACAAATTCCTACATACACACGTGTACATAGCTAGGCCCACCTACCTGTGATGACCACAACACAAATTACACTTATTGACTTCTGTGATCCGGTTTCATGACTAATCGGCAGTTGCACCTGAGGAGACTGCTTCTGCTTGAAACAACACAACCGCCTACATCATAAGCAAATGGCACACACATGATTATAATAATCAGTAATAACACACCAAGATCACATGGCAAGATTAACTTGTGACTAACCAACCATTCAATATAGCCCATATCTCTTACTTGTTTTAATGGTGCCAAAGTTGTAAAGTATACCACAGCCAGTAATTCCACAACATTGTGTTGATTGTGGATATGTTGCAGGAAGATGTTTGCTGACGAATTATAGATCGTCTTGCTAAGGATAATAAACTCTGTATATACTATTCTGCACGCTCCATTAAAGAGCCATGACCCTCTAACAGTATCAATGTCGACCCCCTTTTGGGACATCTCCGTTAATCTGCAGCTCCTATAGAAGATTGCTGAAGTTGTTTCTAATAGCATCACCATGTAGGCACTAGGAGCTGGTCTAAAAGTATATTTTGTTGGAGTTACGTCATGTGTCTGTTGAAACTCACAACCCCCAGAAACTATATTCTTCATTACAAACCTTCTATCTTTGCATATATATCTATCATGACTAATGTACATCTGTCCTTATAGTCGATGGCTACTGATTGAAATTATCCCCTATTATGCACATAGTTCCTAGTGCCTCTAACATCACTACAGCATTATTATTTGTGCTAGGAAAAGGTCATATTATATAACTACAAAAAGGGTCCTTTGCACTCGTAGGTATCTCCACAATTAACCCCCTGTCTGATAAATATACCCCTATTATCCTATAATACCTGTATAAATCACCACTTGTGAAAATTACCTTTGACCCCCACTTATAAGCTGAATTCATCATAATTGATGCTAACACCCCCAAAAGTAAAACACCTTCAGAAATACGCCCTTTTGCCGTTGCTACAACTGCTCTTACTTGGGAATGGACCTCATCTCGCAACGATTCGGTCTCTTTCTCAATATTTGAAAGCATCATATGTACAGTCAACAAAGACATTGTCACATCAGGGTCATCCCTAACCCCCTGACCAGTGACTTGTAAAGCATTGTGTTTTTCTCAAATCTTCAAAATGCTCGTGTAACTCTATGTTACTCCCACATAACTTTTCAAAATCTCCCCCCTAATCAGCTGCCTTAGCTCCAATGCCTCAACCTTCATCAGGCTTACAATGGCTACCCTGCTTATCACTGCCACAGCCACTGCTGTCGCCCCTATAACTAAGGCAACCGCTGCCCTTTTACTCCTCCTATCCCCACCACACAAAATCTTTACATCAAATGGTTAATCTCTGAGAACAACTATATTAAGTGATCCGACATGTTACATTTCAGCTCTGCCTCCTCTAATGTCCTCATTAGAATTTCAATACTACTCTGAGAACATTCCAGCTCCGTCCTAGCCAATCCAAGATCTTCGAATTCCACACTCATCACAACCCTTTCGCCATCAAGCCAAACTTGATGATCATCTTCAATTACCACGCCTGGATTTAGATAAACCTTCCCCATTGTATTCACAGCCACCACCAAAGCAAAAGAGCAAACAAAATCTCTACATCTGAAAACAGGGGAAGAGAGAGTGAGAAAAAACATAAAAAACTGCTAAACACTGACAAAAAGAAAAAAAAAAACAAACACTCCCCAAAAAAAAAAAAACAAAGAAACCACACTAAACATTAAACTGTTCTTTTAATCTTAGAAATGTGTGTTAATCTCGCCACCCCCGTGTCTTTATTTAAAATTATGAACCTATTTCCCCTTTTCTCTTCTATAACACGAAACGGCCCTTCAAACTTAGGACCCAACTTATAATTCAATTCATTTCTGATATTTATCTTCAAAAACACATTATCCCCAACTGCAACTCTTACACGATCCAATTTCGCATTGCTTCTTGCGACCATTTCTCAAGTCTTTGACTACAAATTACCACTAAGACTTGCATGTCTCTCTTTAGCTGTGGCAACTAACAACTTAACCGTATCATCACAACATGAAGGGATTGACAACAAATCAAGTGCTCCCTGAACTGGATAACCAGACAATGCCTCCAAAGGTGACATACAAATGGTGTACTAACCATTGTTATTTACACTATGTCTCACCACTCAAATCCAAAGCTACAACAGCGTTTTCCAGTGTCTTCCATGTTTAGAGCCAGAAATCCTTTTGCCTTAATAAAGGCAGCAGTCTGATCTGCGATTTTCTTCGTATTCAAGTGATTTTGAACACTCTCAATAAAAATCTTGACTGGCTTTCGCAAAACCCCTTCCACCAAACCCACAAAAGGCTGAATTGGTGAGGCGAAAATGGTTACCTTATGAACCAGTGTCTTATCGCCTGTCATCTCACCACCTGCCCTTTTCAATAATTTCCCTTTCTGGCTTCTACGCGAATAGGAACTGCTCCACACTTATAATATTCAAACCTTGCACAACATGCTCTAAAGCAAACGAAACCAACAAAAAATTCAAAACACCAATATCTCCTTAACCGTAATTATTCACAAACTCCACGGGAGTAAATCCCTTCTTACGCCCGCATGCAAACAGCTGAGCGCTACGTCACCTAAATTTCAAGGTTAACTCACATGACATACAAAAAAAAAAAAAAATAAATAAATAAATAAACAAAGGAAGAAAAATCGCCGAAGGAAAATTTACCACCCGATATCACCGACGCTTTGTTTCCATGCAAGAAATGGTGAGTCAATCACCGAGACAAGGCCAAGTTGCTCTGCAAAGAGAGGAACCCTGAATACAGTTACCACTTATGACATACATCCTCACACAGTATAACCCATGTCACACACCCTATAAAATTAACTTATTCCACCCCCATAATAATTCCATAAGAGAAAAATGAAAGACAGAAGAGAGAAAATAAAACTTTTAAACAAACCTAAATAAAAGCTCAAAAAAACAAAAACTCACTTTTTTCCTTCGTTCACATCCCAGCAGTCGCCGACTCCAAATAATAATAACTGCACTTCACTTGAAAACACTTGTGTCACAAAGCGCATTAAAATATTTGACGCCCAGCAACTAACATTTCACTCAAGACACCAACTGGTTAAGACTGACTGTTTGAATGACTGCATTAGCTGTGCCTCCGGCTAAATGCTTGACCCAGCAAATTTACCCCTTTGCAACCACGAATACCAACAGCCCCACGTTGAACCCCCAGGCAACACCTTGTTTTTTACTTGTATCCCTACAGCATATCAATCTCTAAATGCCTATCACCACTCATGCCTCTCTCTTCGGCGTGGATTCAAACACGGATGCTGCCACCATTTCTGCTGCATGGAAAAATCCATACAACTTTGTTTTTCACCCCTCTCTCTCTCTCTCTCTCTCTCTCTCTCTCTCTCTCTCTCTCTCTCTCTCAAAATACCCTAAACTATTGTGTGGAAGTTAAACCCTGTGTACAAAAATAGTTTATTCTGTGAAGTTAATATGTAACAAGTTAAAAACATAGCAAATAAGAACATTTCTAAAAGAGCAAAAGAATGCAAATGATAAATGAATATCTTCCCCAAAAACCATCGTAATAATCACCAAAATTTTAAATTGGATTCTTCCCCATTTCAACTCCCTAATAATAATTCGACTCCATTGTATTAAGCGTCTTTTTGTCACAGTTCCTTTAAATGACCATTTCCCATAACGGTTACGTTACATGCATGTTTGTGCGTATGCATGACTAATCATGGCTCCATATGAAACATCCTTTTCAGCAAGGAATTGGAGCCTGGAATTCCAATGTCAGGCTATCAGTTTCTCGCCCAGCAATCCCATACATTTCAGAAAATTCCTTTTCACCTAACGTCTTCCACCACTCACAAACTAATACACATATCCCGTTTGCACACCCAGTAATCCGCTTAAAACTGGGCCCCAGACTTCTAGAACATTCTATCTAGAACACAGAGACAGCAAGCTCCCCCTGGACACATGTTGCTGAATTAAATTTATCTTGTATCCAGCAGTGGCTGTAAACGAAAAATGTTGAGTAACAGACGCCCAGGTCACATTCCTCTTGCCTGTGAAACTGATAAAGATCAGAAGAGCCCGTATTTTCTCGAGCATGTACACAATTTCCTACATACACACTTGTACAGATATAGTGGTCAACAGTCGACTATCCATTCGGCTGTCAAAAATGATATATAAGCTGATTTTGAATCTAATGTCCATATTGCAGTCAAATTCATGCTCTGTACTTAGAAGTGAAATCATCCTATTTCCACCATAAAAGCTGATTGCTCGATTTGTAACACGTGGCTCTTAGATGGGTTTTGTTAAGTATACACAAGTGACTTTTTATTATCAGTGATTTCGACATTAAGGGGCAGTTGTGGCTTACTGATTTTATCTAATGGGTGATTCTAATCCCAATTATTATTCCTTCTCGTATTTTTCAATAAAGAAACTTAAGTGAAAAAGGGTAAATCCACGTATATTACTCCAAAGGATTTTCAGTATGGATACTCAAACTAAAACTTAAGAAAGGAAAATCTCTCCGGACGTCTTCTCGAGGGGGAATTATAGTGAAGCAATGCTACATTTTAAAAGAAAGTATTTGACATGACTTCATAATTCTCTTTAAGTGGGATATTCTCTCAAAAATGAGGGTTAATTCAGGATTCCATAGTATTTACTAGAGGAAAAGCTTGTTTGTTATAGAATGACGAGGGGTTAAATTTCTTTCAGTTACTGAATGGTAATGTTCTTGTTATTGGCTCCTTAGGTTGATAACTTAGAATGATATTGAGGAAGAGTGGTTTGAATATCAACAAAGGACCAAGGTAAATTGAAAGCCAGATGTAAGTTCATTGAACTGTTAGGAAGGGGTGGCTAATGACCAATAATAGAGCTGTTAGATTTTGATGATTTTCCAGCAACTTTTTGTTTGGGATTCAAACAGAGGTCTGACAGAAAGGTATTGTTCGTTTGGATGACTAGTACAAAACCAGTCCTGGATGACTTTTGTAGTATTTCGGGAAAGTTTCCCACTAACAACAGGTTGTTTTCGCGTTAATTAAAATTTAGTTGTAATTTATGAAAATCTGGAACCACAAAGGGTATGTGGTATACGTTGCCCTCCTTAATTATCATTATTTTGACTGATGTTATTTTAATGTCTTGAAAACGTAATGGGTGTAATTATCTGTTTGTTTTAGTTTGTTAAAATGCGACCAAGAAAGATACATTCAAATTCCAGTGCTTTAAATATCGTCTTTAATTACAACATTTTACTAAAATTCTTGGTATTTTATGTAATTAATACCTGAATACTTATTACAAACATGCTCTTTAATGACTTTATAGCTGTCAGTTAATGCCTCTAATTGGTTGGGATTTTATGGACCTTGAGGAAGCTAATGAACAGAATTATAAATAAATGGTTGTTACATGTGATGCACTTCACCTGTTTCATTTGTTTCACTATTACTGACTTCCGTTTTGTTTTTAATTGGGCAAATTACAGCATAACTTTAAAATCTTATGTATCTCTAATTTTCTTTAATATTCTTTTAACATTCTCAGCCTTTGCTAACAGGATTCATTATTTCATATGAACATTGTTCAGAATATCTTGCTAATGGATAGTATGTCGGTTATTATCTATCTCCCTGTTTATCTGCCTACACTGTTTTTACACGCGTTGCTCTTTTTTCTTTCAATTCTCAGAGTTCCTAAACGATTTGCAGATGATGAAAGGCACAGTCACATAATTCACTGTAATAGTGAGTAATATGATATAGACAGTAAGTTCACTTACTATTTATAAGTTCTGTGACTTTGAACGTAAGTACAAGTGTGAACATATGTACTACGACTACGATAGTAAATACCATTTCTGCAGTAGTAAAAACTTCAAAAACGATAATAAACATCAGATTTTGAAAACAAATACCTCGATTTTGGCGATAAACTATGATTTTGGTAGTTAATATTATGACTATGACAGTATCTCCTATCGGTTTCATACGTAAATTTCGTGACTACTGATGACTAGGATAGTAAAGAGTAAGACAGTGATAGTAAACTGTAATTTTGGGAAGCTTTATTATCATGATATTAAATGCTATGGCTATGATGTTAAATATTACAAATGGGATTGTGCCTGCTGAATCTTTGATAGTTAATGGTTTTAAACAACGACTAAGTTAACAAGTTGCTGAATATAATGATAAGAGTCAAGGCTTTGTAGATATAATGTTAGCCTGGTAAATCGCAGGTCAACATTTCAAATCGCGCAAAGCGATCATATTACCCGGCGACAGTAAGTGCAGCGACTAATACTGTAGGACTGATTAGCTCATCACTCCGAAGAGCATCCCCGCGCCTAATCTCAGCACCCACCCCAGTCACTTAGCAAACTCTTTTTATTTTCATTGATGAAAGATCTTTCCTTCAAAGAATGGTGCAGTGTTTACGTTGTTCTTCATTTAAGATTGATAAGACAGTATTATTATTCTTTGCTTTCATGTATGCAAATAACACATTTCTTCTGATGATAATCTTAATTGTTTTGGCTGCATAATGGTAAATTAATCTCTTAGCCTTTATTTAAATCGGTGAGTTTCTAAATCCTCGTGTTCAAGAAACGTCCGTCTTATCTTTAACCTAAATTCATAGAACCTTTTCATGATCTGAATGTTACTTTTAATTCTAAGTTTCACTTGCCTCTGTACACTAATAGTTTACTATAACACGTAAACAATCACATATTGAAAAGTTCGAGTGATACCCTTTCTCGATAGATTTTAAGCTTTTAAAATATTTGTGTCTGTCCTTTTGTCAAGAGCCCTCTTTTATCATGTGATAAAATGAGGACCTGTCGCGGGACGTTATATTTGCATTTGTGAGAAATATAGAACATTTTACCTTATAAATGGTCGTGCCATAAAATAAAACGTTATGAAAATATCCCAGTTATAAGTCATACATTTCTTTTACTCATACTCCAGTGATATATAGTATCATGAATATTTTGAGGGAAACGTATATCAGGCATCAGCGGAGTATCAAGCTGCAATGTACTGCATATATTTCAGACATAAAAGCTAACATATGAACACAGATCTGTATCGAATAATAAACAGGAAAATAAAAAAGACTTATATCCATGGGTTTAAACTCTTTTTTTTTTATTGATATCACGTTAAGAGAATCTTTACCAAAGCTAATCGCTAATTTGTCAAAAAAAAAAAAAAAAAAAGACAGGCCACTTCCACGTAAGAAAGTTTTTTAAACTTACGAATATTAGTTGAATAAAATTGTTCATGAAATTTATATACAATTTTTGGCCGGGATTTTTTTAAGATATATTTTCTTTTTACTGATATTGTGACAGCGATGACGACATTTTGAAAGTGGTAAACGATCACCAAACTCCATTTACACTCGAAAAAGGCTAGTTTGAAAACCCATCGCCAGATTAGGGCGAAGGAGCATCTCCACTAAAGTATAAAAAATAAACGCACGATATTAAGCCATACCAATCTGCTATGAAGGTTTGCTGTTGTTGTGAGATTAAAACGGCCTTTCGTCAGCACTGGCTGTTACAGAGACCGCGTAATCTAGCAAAAACAAGAAAAGAAATCCTCGTCAAGTTACAAATGAAAAGAAATCCATGAAATAACTTTCTCTGAAATTCTTTGCAAAACAAATCGCTTGACTTTATTGGAACGACCACCTGCCTGACTGACACAGGAAATGTAATATACTCTCTCTGATTCTTGCACCATCAGTTCACCCCTACGAAATATCCTTTCTTTTTGACCCTCCCATTCTTTTCTCCATCTCATAGTTAGTTGTTCCTCTCTTTTACCTTTCATTTCCAAAACGTAAATTCGTCGCCTTTAAGAACATTTGCTTCGGTTTAAGGTTCCTGATGCCTTTAAAATCCTTTTCCTATTGCTATCGTATGTGTACTTTCTCTTCAGAGAGAGAGAGAGAGAGAGAGAGAGAGAGAGAGAGAGAGAGAGAGAGAGAGAGAGAGAGAGAGAGAGACTTAGCAGGAAATGAAGTTTAATCTCTAATCTTTTCACTTCTTTGAAAAAACATTTCGCGCATTAATTTAAATTTCACGTTTTTACTCCTAATTTATTACAACCACGTTTTTGAATACTCTGAATCTTGCTGACCTTTGTGATACAAACGACTTTATTAAGAGGATGGTTTCATCCAAATTTTGCAAGTGGCTGACTGCTGACAAGAGTAAATCGTCGGAATTTCCATCTGGAAGGCTTTCAGTATACGCAGTAATTCAAATTTTTCATATATCATTGACCTTAAAATAAGATGAACGTTACATAATTTAATAAAATACCTAAATATCTAGGTTTTTTGGTTACCTTATGTTTCAGTAAAAAGCGCAATAAAATAAATACAATAAATACCATGCAATTGTATATTACATGATAATAATGAAAAAATGACTAAAGTCGAAAGATCTTACTTAAGTTTTATTCATTTTTTTCATTATTCAAACAAGATTTTGGTGGTATATCCTAAAAGAATCCTCATCACTATAAAATGCATTAAAATAATCCGTTGAATTCTTTTAGTTTACTTGGAATATCAGTATGCATAAATGAATAGGTTAACTTCGGTGTCCGTACAAGTTAAATTATTTTGTTTTGAAAGATTTATATGTACCGGGGTTTATTTTTTATATTATTTGTTATTTTGAAATAAGTCATGACGCTGCAATTTCGTTAAAAAAAGAACTAAAAATAACCCCATACCTGCTGTTGGAGTCATAGAGGATGAAAGACGATCCTCACCGGAATATAAATCAAAACAAAAAGAAAATGAAATACAGCCATTCCTTCGGGATACGAAGGCGCTCAACAAAAACCATTTTCTCTGAAATTTCTTTGTTAGAGATTCATTGGACATTCGAGGAAGAACCCACCTGTCACCTGGACAACAAGTATAAGTTTTATTTTTTGTAATAACTGCAGACAACCTCTAAAATAAAAGCTGTTCTTATCTCTTACCATTATTTTTCCATTGTCTTGATGACCTTTTTTCTCATTACTTTCAACATTCGTATGCCTGCTCGTAAAAAGAAAATGTTTTTTCTCATTATGAAATTTTAGGAAATTATGATTTTTTTAATTGCAATGATAGTTATTCTTATTGTTAAAATATGAGAGAGAGAGAGAGAGAGAGAGAGAGAGAGAGAGAGAGAGAGAGAGAGAGAGAGAGAGAGAGAAATATCGAATTTTCAATCTCTTCTATCTTCCATGATAAGAAAAACCTGCCCCCGTTTTCTTTCTAGATATTTGCTCTCAATAATTCTCAATAAACTCTCCAATACCTCACCGACGGTTATGGATGGCACAACTTTATTTATAAAATTTCTCATAATGGCTCACCGTTGGCGCAAAGACAAATCGCTGGAGTTTCCATCTGGACGTCTGTCCGGAAAAATAATTGAAAATTTTTCAGATATCGTGAAGTTTTAAAATAAAAGTTCATAATTTTCCCACATGAACGACAGCTTCTGCTACGACCCCCCAAAAAAAAAATCCCCCAGCACTTTCTTTCTTTTCAAGTTTTTTTTCCATGCCTTTTCTTTATGAATTGTTCATCTTGTTTTCTGACTACTGAATCAAATAATGGACTAAGGTCTCTCTTATTGCCATATACTAAATACGATTTTCTTCAAATGTTTCATGTTTTAGATGTACTATTAGCATTGTTTTATCCACTAAGCTGTTATTTCTGCTGATTCACAATTACGTTTTCACCAAATTAATTTTTAAATTTCAATAGACAAGACCAAATCACATTGAAATTATGATTTCACGGGAGTGTGTCACTTTCTTACAGTTATTTTTCATGATTTTCCATAAAAAGGAATGTTTGATTCTTTAAAAAAAAAACCTAATATAGCTTTTAGAAATATAATCACAAAAATACAGTGAAACGGTCTGAGGATAGTTGGAGCAACTCTACATATTTCTGCTCCAGTAATATAGAATGAAATATTCCTTCAGGGGTTTCTTTTGGCTTTCACGCAATCTGCATGAATTTCATGATCCGCTGCTATAAAGGGGTCTTAGTTTAAGCATTGCAGTTCTTTGGTGTCATGTTCACTTTAGAAAATACGGAGTGCACGCCTTCGAAGGTGATATCTGGCACGCGGATTTAAAGAATAGTATTTTTATATGCATGTGCCTCACTTTCAGACCGATTTTGTTTCACCTGCGTTTTATAATTCATATTTTTTTTCTTCTTCTTCTCGGACTGGTAAACATTTATTGGATTTATGTTCTGGAAGCGTTTTTGTCATGGGCCTGAAAGAGATAAAGAGAATACATGGATCTCCCTGACAGAGGTAAGAAAGAGAGGGGCGAGAGAATCAAGTACAATGATGTTGAAAGGGAGAGGGAAGGGCAACTGCGTGGGTCTCCCAGAGAGCCAAGTAAAAAGACGGTGGCTGTCATTACAATTTGCAAGAGGTGTCTTGTTAACTTGGGAACCGACGAAATGATCCTGCATCAACCGCAGAGCCAGCCTCTCTTAGTGGCATCAGGTGAAATCGTCTTTTTATGGAATATGAAATATTATGCGCCCCTAATTATTTTTACAAAAGAGAAAAGAAACAAATTCAATATTTGTTTTAAAATAAAAATTTCTGCAGTTCTAATATGATTCGTGCACATGTCGATCGAAGTTATTGCTTTAACATTTTTTATACATTTCCTCCAAATGAAGTTACTTTCCTGTCAAATTCTTGTTGTATTATAATCCATGTATGATTGTTAATTTAATTTTGAGTACAAATGTTATCATCCTTATTTTGGGAGGAATAAATCCTTCACTGACGAACGAAATTCACTGGAAATCATTTCATAGCTATTTTGCGGTACGACGCGTCCTGATGCCGATTGACATCGACCGTTATAATGTCAGATGACGACCATCTTTTCAGATGAATTTCTTTCTTATTGCCGAATAATTTTCCATGTACTTTTCTGTATGTTAGTTTTTTGGCAACGTCTCTGTTTTATTTGTTTCTGTGTCATTTAGTTTTCTTTACATGATTTCTTAAAATAAAAAATATGATTAAAACGACGACAAAATGTTAAATTAACCCATTAAGGGTTACACCTTCTACCTCTACAACTACTAATGTAGCTGCTACCCACTCACGTATTATTATTATTATTATTTTTTTTTTTTTCATTTCAGTTCCTAAATTTATCATCAACATTTAAACATCCGTATTATAAAATGAGTTTTAAAAAGTCTACTACATTATAGTTCCAAATTCAACGCAATCTTCAAACCTGAAGTTTAGATTTCGTTTATTTATCTTCCTGTGCGTCGCTATTTGTGAGTCCCAGTAGTGGGCCCGTGAAAAGAAACACTAAAACCTGATTTCCCAGGTGCTTTCATTAGCTGCTGCAATGCTTGCATAGTATGAGACGTCCTTTGGCTTTTGCAATGTTTTCGCACTTTTTCATGAACTACAGAGACCCGAAAATAAGGAATTTCAGAGTCTACTTTTTCTCTCACCAGTTAACAGCCACGGAGCTAGAGCTCATTTTCGCACATTCCGACGGGAATGCAATTTTGTGGATTGAAGGTCGAAGGAAAGCTGGCAAATGTGAGATGTCTCACATTTCGCGAAAAATGAATTGCCATTGTTCATATTACTCTCATTTTTGACATTTCATCATTTCATTGGCTCTCGGACATTACTCTGCTCCATTGCCGCTCGATCTTCAATATCCGATGAATGCCGATTGCCT
>NC_089750.1:45999026-46004026 GCF_040412425.1 Macrobrachium rosenbergii | reverse complement strand
ATAAGAAACAGGTCTGACCGGTTTCAAAAGCCATTGACAAGGACTGATACAGGTATGAGACATCACAAATATATATACTACAAGAACAGTACTGACGAACATACACAACCGTTAAGACTCCATATCCCCACTCAGGCCGGTGTCGAGGTAGGAGTGGCCTTTAAAACTCATTTGGCTAAAAATCACAATAGACTCTCAGGGGACATTGCTGATAAACAGACCATACCCCACCTCAGATCCACACCTGACAGGTGTCATGGAGGCGGAGTTGTAAACTCATTAACATTACTACCCTCGTACTGTGTTTACAAATATGATAATCCTATTTTCATACATCTCTACTGCCTACCTTAAAGTTTAAACAATTTACAAATTTCTTTTGATATTAAAGGATCAAGTTTATACATCCCTTGACTGATATTCATATTATGGTTGTAACTTTCTTTTATAAAGCTAGATTCAATGATGTTCCTTTCAGTGCATTATTAGAATATACAATCCTTTTTGCCCCTTCCCAGTTGATAGCATGATTGTTCTCATTAACATGTACAAATATACCACTGTTCCTTGTGCATATCTCACACATTTCTTATGCTGTTCAATTCTTTTTTTCCAGTGCTTTTCCAGTTTGGCCAATATAAAAGTTGTCACAAGACTTACACGGAATTTTATATACACACCCTTTAGTATTGTCTGGGGAGTTCTTGATAAGTACATTTTTCATTGTTGTATTGTTCTTAAATGCGACATTAACACCAAAATTCTTAAGAAGATGAGGATATCTTTCATATTATTATTATAAAGGCAAAACAAGCAAATTTTTTGTGTTGTAAGGTTCTTTCTGGTTTTGATACATAGTCTTTTTTGCCGCTTCAAATGCACTGTTTAATACACTATCAGGATATTTCAATTTCTTGCCTGCATTCCTAATCTTATCTATTTCATCATCAATATATTCAGGGCTACATACCCGTAATGCTCTTAAAAACATAGATGAAAACACTGACTTTTAACCTTATTGCTTTGTCCAGAATAGAAATGCACATAGGAAGAAATATTAGTGGGTTTTCTATACACACTATATTTAAACCCACTACTATTTCTTCGTATGAGGATATCCAAAAAACGGTAAGCACCCATCATTTTCCATATCCATCGTGAATTTAATTGATGATGAAATAGATAAGATTAGGAATGCAGGCAAGAAATTGAAATATCCTGATAGTGTATTAAACAGTGCATTTGAAGCTTTCAAAAAGACTATGTATCAAAACCAGAAAGAACCTTACAACACAAAAATTTTTTTGTTTTGCCTTATAATAATAATATGAAAGATATCCTCATCTTCTTAAGAATTTTTTTGTTAATGTCGCATTTAAGAACAATACAACAATGAAAAATGTACTTATCAAGAACTCCCAGACAATACTAAAGGGTGTGTATATAAAATTCCGTGTAAGTCTTGTGACAACTTTATATTGGCCAAACTCACTGGAAAAAGAATTGAACAGCATAAGAAATGTGAGATATGCACAAGGAACAGTGGTATATTGGTTAATGAGAACAATCATGCTATCAACTGGGAAGGGGCAAAAGGATTGTATATTCTAATAATGCACTGAAAGGAACATCATTGAATCTAGCTTTATAAAAGAAAGTTACAACCATAATATGAATATCAGTCATGGGATGTATAAACTTGATCCTTTAATATCAAAAAGAAATTTGTAAATTGTTTAAACTTTAAGGTAGGCAGTAGAGATGTATGAAAATAGGATTATCATATTTGTAAACACAGTACGAGGGTAGTAATGTTAATGAGTTTCTGATGACACCTGTCAGGTGTGGATCTGAGGTGGGGTATGGTCTGTTTATCAGCAATGCCACCTGAGAGTCTATTGTGATTTTTAGCCAAATGAGTTTTAGCGGCCACTCCTACCTCGACACCGGCCTGAGGGAGATATGGAGTCGCAACGGTTGTGTATGTTCGTCAGTACTGTTCTTGTAGTATATATATTTGTGATGTCTCATACTCATACTCTGTATCAGTCCTTCGTCAATGGCTTGGAAATAAAGTCGAAACCGGTCAGATCTACACCCTTTTCTTATTTTTCACCTTAATGTGTGATAAATGAATCACGTAAAAGTTATAATAATCATATATATATATATATATATATATATATATATATATATATATATATATATATATATATATATATATATATATATATATATATATATCTACTAGTCAATTTTACCAGATACTTATGCAATTGTGATAGCCACAATACCCTTTAAACTTCTCGAATTCTTTACCCTTTTTGGATACGCTTGTCACTACAAAGCCTTAGATCCAAATGCAAGAAATATGTAGTAATTCTGATGTCTAGTAATAGGACTCGAACCCAGTCCAATGCTAGAATGAGGTCACGTTGCCGACTTGACTACGAGAAGGCCAGGTCGGCAATGTGATTTTATTCTGACACTCTGGATGCATGTTTGACCTTTGCTATTGAACGTCAGAATTACTTCATATTTCTTGCACATTGGGATCAAAGGCTTTGTAGTGACAAGCATATCCAAAAAGTTCATGTAGTTGGATGGTCAATCTTTGATAGTATCAGTGAAACCCCTCCATCTTTTTAGTGTGTTACTTGTTGTGACACCAAAATCAAGTTCAGTAGTCACAGCACAAAACAAAAACAAAATTCTGTCAGACTTGCAGGTTATCAACCATATATGCTCCAGTCCAAGCTAACAGCTGTCACTGATTCATGGGTGATGATCATGACCAAACCATCAGAGGCACTGTAGCCTGAGCTTGATGCCCTGAAAAAGCAAGCCCTGGCCAGCTATGTTCAACCCTTGATATGGCAAAATTCTATAACTAGCAATTTATTAGAATTAAGACATTGTTGAAAAAGTGGAGATCATTGGAAACTGGATTAAGTTCGGGTGACTCTAAACGTTCCTTCTAGTGCTAAACCTCACTCTCCATCAACATATTGGCTCTTGGCTGTGATTCGGAGTAATAGTAATAGGACGAGGATTATGAAGGTTAGAGATCACGAAAAACTGAAACTTTGATCTTGAGAACTTATGATGGGATTGGGAGGTCAATTAAATGTAACCTTACATGGCATTATGGTTGGAATTCACTAGTCTTGAGCTTTTATATAACTCTTATGTTACTCAAGGTACTGCCTTGATATTAAGTAAAAAACGTATTTAATTTTAAAATAAACACGCAGTGAATGTCAGCCCCCGTATGATCCAAGAAAAGAAATGATGAAGATTTCCTTGACTCCAGAGGCAAAGAATAAAACTGACTAGTATCAGCAAATGCATTTTCTTCTTTTTTTTTGGCTTATTAGCTATTTACCATTCATATCATCTCTCACTTCAAGGTGCATAGTAGATAGGCAGTTTTTCAAATTTCTAACCGCTGTTATTAGGAAACTGAAGCAAACTAAAATTATAAAAAAAGCTCCCCTGAATGACCTACTCATATGAATGTAGGAGTTGACAACAGTGTCAAGATTATAAGTTCAGTGGTTCACATCCTGCTTGTCCAATTATTTTTTCGAGGGGTCACCACCTTTCATTTCCCCATAGCGTACATTTCTAAATTTTAAAACAAGATATTAAAATGCAACTCTTTGGAAAATATCTGCCAAAATGCATATTCCTACATCCGTAGGAAAGTTAAAAATAGCCGCATGAAAAAATGTTGTTTGGGAGTTTTGCGCTTAACGACCACTGGTAAAAAGGATGTCCTAATGGCAGAGGTGACCACCGCCAGAAAATTGGTTGGTGAATAGGGTAAGTCAAACCAATTTATCGTGATGGTTGATTTTCCTCTCTCGGGGTACACGAAAATATGAAATTCTGGTCTTCCTCTCCACTAATTGATGCTAACACTAGTTTCACCATACTACGTAATTGTAGCTATGGAGAGAGGCAGGGAGAGGGGGAGATTCAATAACTATGTCAAAATATTGATTCAATTAGTGCGCCAAAAGTAGAATGGTAGAAGCTACAATTAATTATCGAGAGGAATAACCAGTTAATTATCGACAATCCATTTTTACGAAATTTATTGCTGGCTACCAATTATGTATCTAATAAAAATCTGCATGACCACTCTTCAGCAAATTATAAAGGTAAACCCTCTTGCATATCCAACAAGATGGTTCATTGTGCATGACACATGGTCTGTGTTAGGGCTCACTCATTTTGCAGCTTACTTACCTATCAATGATATTGAGTGTAAAGATGGTTTACTGTAGGGTAATTTGAAGGGACTCGATTATATAATTGAATATCCTAGCTTCTGACTCGTTATATCGATGAAAAATAAAACACAGCATATATTGTATGTTCATTTATGATAGGATTGTTGGAACCAATTCTGAGATGCCTGCCTCCTCTCAGTCTCTTGATCCTAAGAGACACCACGAAGTCTCTTAGGAATTATAATTGATTCATTGTGATTGGCGTGGAAAGCCTTGTTCTGCCTATTCCTGTCAGTTAAAACGCCGTACAAGTCCCTTCCTGTCAGTTCACAAATTATTTTTTGGGGTCTTGATTCAATCACTTTCCGCTTGATAGACAGTCTTGAGGCCGAGTCGTACTTTGATATGAACGAAGAACTTAAAACTCAGATAATTTGAGGTTTTACTGGGAAATTGTTGCTCTAAGTACTTTAAAATTTCACTTTGTTTTATTGAATTTTACAGGATGATATATATTTATATTGATATATATATATATATGATATATATATATATATATATATATATATATATATATATATATATATATATATATATATATATATATATATATATATATATATATATATATACATACATATATATATATATGATATGTGTGTGTATGTATGTATGTATTTTTGTGCGTTTGTGTGTGTGAATTGGATGTCCCTGTGCGAGTGAATGTATGTTGTGATCACAGTTATTTCTGCCTTGCCTAAA
>NC_089750.1:45901526-45994026 GCF_040412425.1 Macrobrachium rosenbergii | reverse complement strand
CTCGAGCAATGATTATTATGTCAGGTCAGGGGTTGGAAATGACTTTGGGTATGGTCATGAATTTACCTCCTCATTTGACACCAGGGTTGTCATTATTGGAACAAGCAAGGCATGGGAAAACATCAAATGAACTTTACAAAACATCTAGTACTTCTTTCACTTTTCATTATGCTATATTGACATATCAAGACAGGAAAAGCAAAATGCAAACAATCAAAAGGATGTTTGCAACACCTCTCCAACAAACGAAGACGTTTCACGCCCCTTTCAGGCGTGAACATCTAGAAGCTTTTTCTGTATTTATAGACATGACTCCCTCTCTCATCTAATACATCTCAAATATAAAATCATGTCTGCATGCAAAATATACTCTAGACAGATCAACTATGAGGCAGAAAAAATGTGGCTTATAGCAGACACAAATCATGAAAAGCAACATTATTAATTCATTTTACATCTTAACTTTAATGCAAATCACAACATACAAATCCATTTTACTAATGATATATGGATTGTGGCTGATTTGATCAGACAACCTTCGTCTGATGTCTACGCAATATACTTGTGCTAACCCGTACACAAGGTGGGGCAACTGGCAACATTGCAAAAGGGACAAAAGCGAAAGATAAGTAATAGTACACAAAAGGAATTTTAGCTAAGGTAACTTTAGTAAACTGGGGAAAATTGTAAGTCACAAAATTTAATTGGTAGGGAGTGACTTGATCACCATCTCTGTAATAGGCATTAAACACAGGTAAAAGTGGAACCTGACTTGTCAGGTAGCTTTGATCATCAGAGACCCTACAGGACTCTCAGTATTAGCATTGACAGTGACAGGGCATCTGGCACTTGGCACTCTGCATAGCACTCAAGCAGAACGGGTAGTGTAACACAAAGTTAAAGGTGGACTACTATGATTTCTAAAATGAGCTTTACTGTAGTAACAGAAGTTACACAATGTCAAACAACAGGAAAGGAAATTACTTACATTTTACAAAGAGCTAAGGAAAGGAAGTCACTTGGCATCCAATTCTGGATTACAGGGCCAAATTATTCAGATAAAGTGGGGGCACTGTGCGTAGGTTGGCACTAGTGCTGTGAGAACTTGGTAGCTTTCGTTAGCTACCTGGGCATTCTACGTTCTTTACCTCTCTTCCTTGGGCCTCTCCTGCCTTGATGTTTTGATAGCACCGTAGGAGTCAGGGAGCCCAAGTCCAAAGAGAGTGCAGGAGTGCCACCTTTTCCGGCTGCTGCAACAACCGGAGCAGGGGCGAAGTTAATTAGATCTATCAACTGCTGGCGCAAGAACCTTAAGCTCTGCGACCAGTTGAGGTATGGAATAGAGTCCCATCAGGACCTCTGTTTGTAAGGGCTGAGATGGTGAGGAAGGGAGCATTGCTGGTATGGGAGGCTCACAGGTCATGATGACCAACACAGAAATGGGTTGCAAGGCCGCATCAGGGAGTGAGCTTTTGCTGAGGTCAGGGGAATCTGGAAAGGGCCGTACTGAACTTCGGGTTGGCTCTCTGTCCGGTACTGGTAGCAGAGCTAAGCCGAGTGAAGATAGGGGGTCCAGATTGTAGGGAAATCTATGGGGTACTCTGGCTCTGATACAGAAGCAGGACCAGGCATAGGAATACAATCTTGGTTCGGGACTGGCACTGTCATCTAGGCAGGGCCATTCTTAGAGCTCCAAGTGGCTTCTGTCTCAACATCCATGGGGATGGAGCGGGGCACTGCCCAGGGCACGTAAGTGGCACTGGCAGTGAGTTTGCATCACATTTGGATCTCTTGAGGGAGATGGGCCTTGCATGCTGGCACTGGCAATAGGGCAGGGCCAGACACAGTGGTTAGCTTTGTGAGGTGCTCTATGTCCAAACAGGGCAGAGCATGGTATGGCTCAAGGCATGCAGATAGCACTAGCAGTGGGGTAATGGCACACTTGGGATCTGTGGGAGGCAGATCTGTAGGACCTCTTATCACTGGCACTAAGGCAGGGCCAGTCACAGGGATGATGCTTGATACAGATTCATCTATCATGACAGATGAAGCCTGGCACTTCTCAAGCTGCTCAAGTGGTATGGGCAGTGTTTCAGAGACATGGTTTTCATAGCTGGGCTTGGTGACACCTAGATTAGTAAGAGCGATTGCCATCAGAATATGAGACATCCCTCTCAATGGGGATAGCGGTGTAGAGTTCAGATTCGGGTAAAGGGAGGCTAATTTTCCAAATCATCTTTGAATCAGTAGACCTGCCAAGGCGATGGCAGGCATCTGGGAGAGTGTGACACTGGATGGCACTATCGTGTCACTGATTTCAAGAGGAGAGGGATCCTCTTTGATTATGTGCGGTGTTGGCAAATGAGGCCAAGATGGATCTGCAGGATGCGAGTCTGCAGGGCCACCGAGGCCGGAAGTAAGAAAGAAGGGCCCAGTCAGCTCCTCAGGTTGCAAGGCTGGGTGGCTGCCAGGGCATGGGATAGGAGGAGAGATAGGAAGGGGACAGGTTCTGGGGCAGAAATGCTGTGGGGTACATGGATCATATCCATAGGTTCTGCGATAAACTTGGTTTCTCAACTGTCCAACAGACAGGCAGAATTACACCTAAGTGTGGTACTCCTAAAGTATGAAGTTCAGTATGAGACACTCACTGGCACTCAACAAGTCACAACCAGGGGAAGTCCAGCCTACTTGGAAGTTTGGCTCAGCCTACTGGTCACCGAGGTTTGGGTTTGTCAGTCAAGGCGACGCAGGTGTGTTATCAAAACACGAGGCACTCACAGTGCGACTTTGGGTTGCTCGGTCGAGTATGGTGGTACCAAAAGGTGCGTAAGGTGTGTCTCACAAGACGCAGGTGTGTTATCAGAACACGGCGGCATTCACAGTGTGAAAACAAGTTCTGCAGGATGCTAATAGCAGGTTCAACAAAGCTTCAGGTGGCACCTAAAGGTGCGTAATGGGTTCTCAAAAGAATGTGCGTAGTGTTCCTAAGATTGGAGATGGCATTTCTCCAAAGTGCGCAATGAGGTGGCACACTCAATGTGCGTAAGCAGGTTCTTGAAAGAACGGAGGTGGCACTTCTCCAAAGTGCATAACATGCTAGCACACCCACTGTGCATAAGAGGTTCTCGAAAGAGCAGAGTTGTATCCCCAAGGACGGCATAGGCACTTCTCAACAGTGCGTAACATGGGGGCACACTCAATGTGCGTAAGCAGCTGTTCTGGCAGGAAACGTAACAGTGTTCAGAAACACTCTACAGGCAGCACCTCAAAAGGAGCATAAGTGGTTCTTGAAAGAATGGGGTTGGCACTCACAAGTGTGGAGGCAGGTAGGTCCCAGAGGACATTAGCAATGTTCAAAAGAACAATTCAACAAGTTAGCAAGCAAATGGTTTCTCTTGTAGACAAACTCACTGCAAAAGCACCAGTTGTCACTCAATGGGGAGTCTCACAAGACTCGGCAAAACAATTCACACAAAGTGTGTTAATTCCAACAGGAATATCTCAGCTGTCAAGAGTGCACAGAAGGAATGTAGGATGACTAGTTATCGATTGGGTTTGTACACAAATCAACCACTTGGCTAGTGTAAAGCAATGGTTCGTAAATGTTTGGTGGTATATGCACAAATCAAAAGATATAGATAAATTCACACTGTTCTCATAAGGTAGAGGGTATAGTGTTAGTCTCTCAAAATCATTAAAGAAATTCCAGAAGCATGTAAATATTTCCAAACAAACGAGCGTCCCCGTAGTTGGACTTCTAGTGAACGAAACTGAAAGAGAAGGTGAAAGAATTTCACTTGGGTTTTGAGCGAACTGTCAAAGTTACTGTCTATCAAGTCAATCGACCTGTGAAGGTTAAGTAAACAACAGGGATCAATGAACTCTCAGCTTGACAGTTGGCCATACATCAAAACAAGACCTCAGACTCTACTATAGTTCCTCTAACACTTGTTGTCATACAGACACAGAAGGATATTCAAATTTACATTAATTTGAATTATTTTTCACTGCAGTATATTAATTAAACAATTTTAAAAATATCACTGATATGATAGACGAGATGATTTCATGTAACTTATGATGCGTTCAGAGAAGTAATTAAACTAGAAAAGGCAATTTGACTACACTGGCTGAATGAATGAGTGAGTAAGTCTCTCACAGTATCTTGGACAGCTGCCATTATACTGGGTTGCCAGAAAGGATTTTCTTAGCGAGGAGGTTTACGTAATCTTTCAATGGGAAAGCGTACTTCTGGTTGTTAAATCGTTAACACTGGTATCATTGCACTTAATAAACATTTAGCAAATCAACTGAGATCCGCAGTATCATAAATAACACTGCACTCACACTCGGTAAAGCTACAGGTAAGTGGTTGTGGCAACTCAATCTCAAGACTACTGAGTGAAACAAGAGAACAGCCTTGCGTGAGGCATGGATTTTAAACACTTGTGAATTGCAAGTTGAAAATTTTTAAAACATGGAATACTAAGAAAAGTCTACTTACTTGTGTGCTGTAGTTAATGGATGCCAAACATAGGTTTTGCCATAGAAGGGGAATTCAAATTAGCCAGTCATAACTGATCTGCTAGTTGGCTGAGTTGTAAGGGGTTATGAAGAGTGATATTTCTGCTTGCATCCAAGCTCTAAGGATCCTGGCAAGGTCGCCACTGTCACGTTCGTGCAGCTGTGGGATAAGGGACGGCTCTGATTATGACTCAGATAACAGCAACTGACTAAGAGGGCTACACTCCGGTGATCAGAAAAGGTTTTATTAGTGACTATACTCAAAATATAATCAAAATAAGGGTTTAAGGTAAACATAGGTTGTCCACTTAAACATATACTTTGCTAAAGTACCAGAAGAGGAAATATTTACAGGAGCTGTCAATAGAGCTCCAAGGCACTATCCAAATTACTGTACTAAGATCACAATCACTAAGCAAGAGTGCCACACAAGTGCAAGTGCTATAACTGTGCCTTCTTAGGTTAACACACTTTGCAAATATGGGATAGAATTCCTAGATAGTACAAGATGGGGTACAGCAAGCAAGACAAGGTTCACACTGGGGATTCCAGATATCCTGACCGGATATGGCACCTGTAGTTTGTAGGAAGATAGCACCGTTGACCTACAGGTAATTTCACACAACAGGTACTCACAACATGGATCTGCAAAGCAGGGGATGCTGTAATATATGACAGAATTTTGAGTGACAATTAACTTGGAATGCGTAAACAAACAACAAACACTGGTCTTTGACACTGATAATGATAACTCACTGCATAATAATACTTATAGTCAAGGCAAATGTAAGACTTACACTGGTATTCCAATATTGATAAATCAAACACCACAAGTCAAAATCACAAGGATCTTTGAGGGAGAATCCAAAAGGGGTATGGAAATGGGAATAGGAGAACAGGTGGAAAATTCAGGTAAAAGATAAAAGGGTGAGGCTGGACAAACAACTTCCAATCACATTACCGTAGTCCATGGACAAGACTTGAGTAGATCAGATCCAGTTTCCCATAGCAGGAGTATCAATGGAAGCTGCATCACGCACAGTCCCCCACCATAGAGGAATTAGATGAAGCAGAAGGGCACTGTTGGTCTACAGAGTCATCAGTGCTCAAAGGGCAAGGCAGTTAGTTAGGACCACCTCCAGAGTGACAGCATCAGAGAGACGTTTAGTGGGGACTCGATCAGAGTCCCTATCCAAACATTCTTCTCAACAGGTAGACGTCATAAGATACACTAGCAAAGCATGTTCCGTCATCCTTCTTAATAGGGTCATCCATTGTCTTCTTCTCAGGGCACGCTGATAATCCTGGCAGGTATCTGGAAAGGTCATTTAGAGCCGGCTGATAAAAGGTTCAAGGGAGAGAGAGGACAATAACGAGATAGTTAGAGTGGGAGGAGATGCAGTTGTGGGTCAGGTCAAGGAGGTGACCCTTAATGGCATGGCAGGTAGCTGATTGGAGGGGGGAATTTCCTCAGAGGGCTCTTGTGACAAGATTGGCTAGGGACTGTTTAACAATATTGGAACTATGTGAAATCTCAAAGGGTTCTTTTTAATGTGCAAAGAGCTACTAACTTTCCCTTCGAGGTAGGATTATTGGGTTGGATCAGGGGTTGAAAATGACTTTGGGTACGGTCATGAATTTACCTCCTCATTTGACACCTGGGTTGTCATTATTGGAACAGGCAAGGCATGGGAAAACATCAAATGAACTTTACAAAACATCTGGTACTTCTTTCACTTTTCATTATGTAAACTGTTATGGACCCATTCCATTAGAACCCTGTTGACCCTAAAAATGCAATCTGCATCCAATTGCTATTTGACTACGTAGGTTGCAGGCGGAGATAGAGAAGTTCATTGGGCTAGTGCTAACCCCACACCAAAGTAATGGCTGAAAATCGGTGCCGGCACCCCAATCTGAAGACCTTAATATTATCTTTGGAGCTTCTTAAGTTTAGGAATTCAATTGTTATAAAATTAGATTATGCAAAACTGAGAACTCATAGATGAATAATATCGTTTCTTCGACAAAGAGTGTTAGCTATGACTGTGGCATAATTTAGAAATGAATGGGAAATCTTCAAATAGGGAGTTATCATTTATTACATGCTTTTATTTAACTTGACTTCTGCGTCTGTCAGTCTGTCTGTCTATCTGTTTGGGTCAAATCTTGTAACTCAATTTTCCACCTGTTCCCTTACATGATCAGTAGGTCAGCAGTGACCTCTAATGACCTTACAGTGACCTCTCCCAGTATCTCAGGTTTTGTATGAAACTCTTCAGATTTTTCACAACTTCTTTGACTCGGTAGAATCTACCTTTTATATAACCCCTTCCCTTTCCTCTTCCATCCCCCTCCCCCAGCACACAATCAAGTGTTAATTTAGCTGTGTCCTCCCCTCCCCTTCCCTCTTCCCCCCCCTCCCCTCCCAGCACACGATAAAGTGTTAATTTATCTGTGTCCTCCCCCCCTTCCCTCTTCCATCCCATTCCTCCACGGATCCCCCTCCCCCCCCCTTTCCCCCTCCCCTTCCAAAGCACACTGTCAAAGTTTAATTTAGCTGTGTCCTCCACTCTCCTTCCTTCTTCCATCCCCTCCCCTTCCCCTCCCTTCCTCCTCCCCCTTCCAGATCATACGATCAAGTGTTAATTTACTGTCTTCCCCCCCTTCTTCTCTTCCCTCCCCTCCTCCTCTTCCCTCTCCCCTCCCCCTTCCCTCTTCCATCCCCCTCCATTTCCACCTCCCCTCTCCTTCCCTCTTCCATCCCCTCCCATTTCCACCTCCCTCTCCCCCTTCCCCTCCCTCCCCCCATCCCCTCTCCCTCCCCCTTCCCCCACTCCTCAAGTGTTAATTTAGCTGTGTCCTCCTTCCCTCTCCCTTCCCTATCCCGTTCCATCCCCCACTCCACTTCCCCCTCCACTCCCACTTCTTCCTCCCTCCCCCTCCCCTTCCCATCCCCCCATCCCCTGCCACCTTACTCCTCCTCTTCCCTCCCCTCTCCCTCCCTTCCCCCTTCCCTCCCCTTCATCTCCCCTTTTCCCTCCCTACCCCTCCTTCCATCCCCTCCTGTCCTCTTTCCCTTCCATCCCCTTCCCATTTTCCTCCCCTCCCCTACCTCCTTCCTTCCCCCCCCCTCTCCCCTCTCCTCTCTCCCCCTCTCCTCCCCTCCCCTCACATCTTCCTCCTCCCCCCCCCTCATCTTCCATCTTCCCTCCTCCTCCCCTTCCCCTCCACCTCCCCTTCCCCTTCCCCTCTTCTTCCCTCTTCCACCCCCTCCCCTCGCCTCCCACTTCCCCTCCTCCTCGCCTTCCTACTCCCCTTCCCTCTTCCCTCCTCCTTCCCCATCTCCCTTCCCCATCCCTCCCCTCCCCGTAAACGGATATCAATTTCGTTAACTACATTCATTAATCGGTTACAATTTCTGTCAAAACTAAAAAGTTTAAAATAAGAAATATTTGTAAAAAATCTTTTAAACATACTTTTCTTTAAATGCACTAAAACGTAAAAAATAATTTTTTGAGACACACCAGGATTTTCTTACAATTAATCATGTCTACAAAACTAAAAGCGTGGGCCCCAAACATGGAAGGAAATGCTACAAGAAAAGAAATATATATATTTTTTTCTTGTAGCATTTCCTTCCATGTTTGGGCCCCTCGCTTTTATTTCTGTAGACATGATTAATTGTAAGAAAATCTTGGTGTGTCTTAAAAAATTGTTTACTTTTTTAGTGCATTTTAATAAAAGCACGTTGAAACAATTTTTTTTTATATTTTTAAGCTGTAGGAAAACAATGTACGTGGAACTTTCCGCGAGTTTGCGGGAACTAAAATTCAAGAATTTACCATCTCATGATGAAAGATGTGGTTATTTGATTACACCTGAAATGAAAAACTAAAGTTTGAGAGAGAGAAGAGAGAGGTGTATTGATGTGTTGTAAAGATATCTTTGATAAATCAGTCAGTTCTATAAAATCTTGTAACTCTATAAAGAGAGAGTATGGATTATAAAAGAAGTCTTAAGGTGTTTTTAAAGTGTCACCGTTATATTCAAATTACGTTCTGATATTACTTGTATAGATCTTGTTAAATTTGTAGGAAAACGGTCGCATTATTATTACTACTATAAAATCAGTGTGATTGTTTGTTTGTCTTCTAATGAATGAATAAAAAAATTACTGAAAAGCAATTCTATATGCCCTGCATAGATATCAAGATGGACAGATTTTCTTTCGGAGGAAATATTTTGGGTTTTTGCAATAATCTATCACATCTCAGGTATATGTGTTAGCCAAGAGAGCCTGTGTTGATTATTCAGTTCCGTATTTGCTCATTTGAAAGTGAGCTTATTACTACCTCAGTCTTGACCGCATCGCGATAGCACCGTCGGTACAGCGGACGCGAGACCGCCATGTGCACTTGTGCAAATGTTTTGAAGGAAATTGTCAGGTGTTAAGCCAGGTGTCAACAACAAACACCATGCTGCATAGCTGGCAAAGTGGTCGATTTTCTTTCATTTGCATCTGATTAGGTGAAGGGACAACAGGACCAAAGATTTTTCGTTCGAGTGTGCTGAAGAACCCAGACGTACCGTCAAACCATTGCAAGAAAATACTCCACCAATAACCACTCAGCTCATTAGCAAATACTTGAACTATTTGACGGAATTATTACTGTAGATTTTAACATAGCCAGTTAACTATTTTAACGTTAGGACGCTTATTAGAAAATCAGTTTCTGGTAGAGAAATATGAAAATGTATCTGAATGGTAGCATGGAGTGGTTGATGGAGATATGTAATCGTATATTTATCCACTCTGTTGTTTAAAGGGTGGTGTTCGTGTTGGTAATCTTCACTAGTGGTAGGATATAGTGATTCTGAAAAAGCACGAAGAGTACGATAATTTGTCTCATGCTAAAATTACCGTTTTCACGTACGACGTAGAGCCAGATTTTAAGTGGTGCAGCCATGTAGGTATCAGGATTAATTCTGGTACGTGCCAGTAATCTGGCATTATATCCACTCCATGATGTATTGTGCACTTGTACTACTGTAGCTGATGATTGTCAGTAATTGACTAATTGTCATCCTTAATTTTTCCCAGCTTACCCTTAACTTGTAAATCTGTTTTCTTATTGCAATCTAAAAGTAAATGACTTTAAGTGCATGTTGCTCATTAGGCTTTAATTCCTACAGGCTTGGTGGTACGATGATAATTGTTTTATAACATTTGTTTTATCATACTATGTAATTATTGTGAACGTAACAGAGCCTTTACCCTTTGCATGATCTTTCTCTGATTTTATGTTTCTCCAAACGATAGTAAAAGCTATTTACATATGCACGTGAAGGTTCCTGCTGGTGTATGTTCCATTTTTATTTGGAAAGGGAACTTCCTCTATCATCCATAATGTGGTCAAATCAGTGATGCTGTCGTTGCTCAGACGTTTATGCCATATACGCCTGCCTCTCAAAAGAATTTAGCAAGGTTGTTGTGATGCACTTCTGATTTGAAGACCGGGCAATATGTTCCACGTAAACTTCCATCAGATCTAAATTTCACAGAACACGTAAACATCCTCCTACGTCGATTTCCCACTGTATTTTTATTGCTTGGGATTACAAAGGTTTGTGGACTGTTACTATCAATAGTAATTACGTATAAGTGACATTGCTTGGTGTCTTCTTAAATTAGTACGCATCATTGACCAGACCATCCACTGTTCAGATGAACAGTGATTTGTAAATATTAGTCACCGAGATTAACCTACCATATTGCCTCGCCTGTTTTAAACAATTCAGTGATAAGCCCTCCTGACCTTGTATTCATTCAACATCCATTCAGACTGCGGCTGATCTGTAGATGATTATCTTCAAGGAAATTATCCCATAGGGATTAGCGCTGTCAGTACACCTCGCGTGGTGCACTGTGGGCATTACTAAAGGGTGTTCACAGCGTCCCTAGCTGCACCACTTCTCAGCCTTTTTACTATACCTCCATCCCCCCCTCCTGTCCACACTCTTGCTGTCCAACCCCTCTAATTATTACTTCCCAGTGCAAATGTGGGGTTTTCTCCCAGTTCTGCCTTTAGATCCTTGTACTTCATCAAATTTATTTTTTGGATGCCTTTATCTTGTTTAACCACTCCAACTCTCTCTTTTCACTGTCGTAAACGCTGAATGCCAGTAAGAGCTCCAGTCCTCAGCTTGGTAGCCCTAAATTACGTAAAATCAAATCAGTCAAAGGACTGACTTCTGTCTGATTTTTCTAAAATTTGTGTTAAGGCGTCAGTGGAAACATCCCTTGGCCTCCAAAGGGGAAGAGAATGATGCAGACTGGTAAAAGTATAGTGAATGTCAAAATAAACCAAGATTTTAGTTTTCATTTTTCATATTTAAGTCTTTTGCTACATTTCACTTACAATTCAAAAAATTTCAGAATAGTCTGCACATAAAAAAAAAACGAGGCGATACGACCTGCAGTTGTGGGAATAACAAATCTTTTACATTACTTAGGCAAATTACTAGACATAGCTTAATGTAGACTTTAAAGTATTGGATCTCCTAAGATAGGCATATATATAAGCATATATATCAGTCTGCTCCAGTCAAGCAAAATAAATATTAAAAACATCAAGAAGTTAGTTACATTACATCAGTTAAATAGCCTCAAAAACCCCATCAAGATTAGTATGAAGAAACATTAACCCCTGCTTTCCTTAATTTCATAGAATTTGTGACAAGTCACTTCAGACTTGAGAGACAATAATAAGGATTCATACACTTGCAAGTTTTCCCCGAGGGAACACAGAGATTCTCTCTTAAAGAATGATGCATCTGATCTAACACTCCTTTCCTGCATTATATTCTGCACCGCTACGACCTCTATATCGTATGAAATCTTGGCTCCGGTCCTAAATATTATATACCCACCCATCCGTCTCGAGCTAGTGGGTATGTAAATTGTCTCGCCAAGGCCACATCCATATTTCATCGAACTACCGCAATAATTTATCATAGTGTCAAATTTAAGAAGCCTTTTGTACCCTCCACCGTGAAACTGAGGAACCGTTTTGCTATCTCGGAATGGATTATTTCGGTAACATAATTTTTATTATGATTTTGCGTCTTCATTAAACTGTAATACCGCTAATGCTCCCTCTACCGTAAAATAGCTGTTCTTTTTTCCCATATGGGTATCTTATTTTGTGGAAGTCAACTTCAAGTAACATCCTTAGCTACATAAAAGTGTACGGTATTAATAATAATAATAATAATAATAATAATAATAATAATAATAATAATAATAATAATAATAATAATAATAATAATAATAATAATAATGGCTGTTTGGATGCCGTTGAGTTTGTGCTGTAGTTTCTCAATCTCTCTAATGAGTTTTTTTTGTAGCAGCAGGTAAATTATGCAGTTGCTTTCTAAAGTTCAGGACATCTGCTATATGATTTATCTGCAGCTACAAAGAAATTCATTTGAGAGATTGGGAAACTATGATACAATCTCAACGGCACCCAGACGATTATTTTGTTCAATGAAGTTTGTTTGAGAGAGGTCTTCTTCCGAAATAATAATAATAATAATAATAATAATAATAATAATATAATAATAATAATAATAATAATAATAATAATAATAATAATAATAATTTTACTTGATAATTCATTGTATAAATACGCAAATTCTCCACCATCACTAAGATTTACATTTAATGTTTTAAAAGGCTCAAAGTTTATAAGGGCCGGAACACTTGTCAACATTGACATGTGTTCTCATGAACACCTGCCAAAGTAGCTTATGAACTTAGGAATTCAAAAGGTGTAATGAATCAAATGAAGTAATGTACAAGTGCTATATATATATATATATATATATATATATATATATATATATATATATATATATATATATATATATATATATATATATGTGTGTGTATATATATATATATATATATATATATATATATATATATATATATATATATATATATATATATATATGTGTGTATATATATATATATATATATATATATATATATATATATATATATATATATATATATATATATATATATATATATATATATATATATATATATATATATATATATATATATATATATATATATATATATATATATATATATATATATATATATATATATATATATATATATATATATATATATATATATATATATATATATATATATATGCCAATACCAGTATTTAGCAAAACAAATATCTATGAAATGTATTAGTGTATCCAGTGAAACCCTTGCTCACTGAATTAATTTGTGAAATCGAACGTGAATTGGCCCCTTTGTTGAGGTAAGGGCCTTGATGCTCTCCAGCAAATTTGGGGGGATGTTGTTCAGGTATGTGTTAATTTTGTGGTCTTTACCTATACTTATGATTTAGGAATGAAGCCCGTCTGTAACTATTTGTTCTTTGATATCAGAGGGAAATGTATTACACATGTATATTCATTCGCCTCATTTGCCTCAAATTAATGAATTCATCAAATTGATCTCTTACTGTACTCTTACCTAAATGTGCTTTGAGCTTTTTCATTTCTGTAAGTAAATCTTCCTAATATGACACACTGATCATTGATGAGGTGATCCGTGTGTCCTTTATAATTGTCTGATTCACATGATTACAAGGCTTCAGCTGGTAGAATCCCTGAGTCGTCGGGGTTTTTGAAGTCTTTTTTTTCGAGTGTCAGGATGAGGATGGTAACTCCTTTCTTGGAAGGGAAGTTATTTCCATTGATAATGACGTTTTTAATTCGTTAAAGCTGTTCCTCGTCAAAAGATGTAAATTATTTTTAATTACTAGCCCATTTTCAATTTCTGAAAGATATTTCCATGATTGATCTTAAAATGGAACATTTATATTTGTGAGCAGCTTTCTTAAGATTTGTTTTTCTAAAATATCTTTTAGTAACAATGCATTAATTTTAGTAAGTTATATATTTTCGTTGTTTGCGACCCTTCTAGTTGTGACTCCAGTCCTTGATACTTTATAGCAGGGAGCATTTGGGAAAATTGCATGTTTTGTTATTTTGATTCTCAAGATTCATAACATTCAATTTGACGTATATATTTCATTGGGATACTTGGTATTTATATAGTCTGAAGACTACTTTTTTGAGTTTTATATAAATCGTCCTGTTAATGCAGTAAATTTGGAAAGCCGATTGTACCCTGTAAATCGATAATGTTAGGAAACATAAGTTAATAACCTTCTTTCTTTTTCATTTTCTAACTATATTGCCATAATTCTGAAACACAGGCTACAGTTTATCGATGGTAACTTTTTAAATGACTCAACTATAAACTTCAAATTTCGTGAAAAGGCATGAATATAGTAACTAGGAGAAGGGCTTTCCCTTTGAACATAACAAGCTCACAATCAGTGGGTGAAGCGATAGACAAACCATATTATGGCAGAAATAATGAACTGTAAAGCTGTTATGTGAAGAACATTGTTGCCTTTACGATTGCACTGATGGTATCTTGCTGTTTGAAGAGGTCTTTTGGCGTTAGTTTTGGCGTAGTAATATGAGAACCAACATGTGCATGAAAGACATTTAGGATGACTTTTATCGTTAAACCCAAAGTGCATTAATTTTTGACATAACATGGCCACCGCCATGCCGGCACTTTAAGAAACATATCTCTTCATTGCAAGAATTTTCTATAAGTTCACTTACCACTCTGCAACCCTCCAGTCTACTGCCGCTGCTGTTTATGGTAGAGCATAAAAACCATAAACATTCACGTATAGAGCACAAAAACTTTATAAACAATCTCAATACTTCGAAAAAAATCTTGTAGAGACCTACCATCTCAGATTACTAGAGACTTCTTGCTCTTTAGTATTATAAAATTACTGTTCCAGCGGCAGCTCCGGATACTGACTTTATTATTCTCCTGCGTGATTAATATAGAAAACCAGTTGCTCCCTAAAAATTCAAGTTTTAAGTTAACATTAACCCACTGGCAGAGCTAGACTTAATATAATTTTTAATATCTATGCTGCTGCTATACAGGTGTGCGGTAGAGAAATAAAACGTTCAAGGTAACTTTCGGCTCAAAGTACGTAGATGCAATTACCAGAGAGAGGAGGCCATCATGTTTCTAATGTACATTTAACATAGGGCCATTTAGCGCATTTTACTTTAAATTCTCTCCGTTTAATCTAGAGACAAATCAGAGATTTTTGAGAATGATGAGTTCATCTGTACCCAATGTCATAAATAAAACGATAATGTTTAAACGTCCCTGGTGATTAACATTAACTGAGTTTCGAAAACGACTTTATATTTAAAGAAAATCATTCTTTGCTGCGTTATATCTAATAAATAAATTAAGATTGGTGGAAATATATATTTTTTTTCATAAGCGCCTAACAGATACTGTAGGTTTGGAATAATAAAAGAGATAGACTTCAACAATGTCTGTAAGCTGTGTAATTGGTTAAAATCTAAACGAGAAAATCTGGTATACAATAAGTAATGGCATGCGGAGATCGAACCTCCGTATGCTGCCTGCCTTGACACCAGCTAATCAGACTCCATTCAACTTCTCTTTCTTTTAACGCAACAGGAAACTGCAGCGACATGGATTTTCACGACTTACCACCTCCGTGGCCCCAAACCTTTTTAGCTTTCACGAAACACGCTAATGCAGCTTAGTTGCTTTTCAGCCTCAAAGTCTGAGAACAGCAGCACTTACGATCTTTACATGTTTTATTCAGACATACATCAATATGTCAAGTGTTGTTTGTATTTATGTTCATGTGTGATTCAGTAATCGGACACAACACAAACAAAAACAGGTCTTCAATTAATATCATATCATGGTGAAACTAAAACTGTCACAGAGCAGTAGGTTTCTGTCTTTCTAAATCTAGTTGAAAATCTTGACTCACAACTCAGCAGAATACTGAGATTCTTTTAGGTAGTATAAAGGCCATCTTTCAGAATTACATCATGTTTGTCTGATGTGTTCAAGAGATTCACACAAAAATTAAGGAACATATATATATATATATATATATATATATATATATATATATATATATATATATATATATATATATATAGTATATACATATAAAAATATATATATATATATATTTTATATATATATATATATATATATATATATATATATATATATATATATATATATATATATATATATTTATGCACATACACACACACACACATACACATATATATATATATATATATATATATATATATATATATATATATATATATATATATATATATATATATATATATATATATATATATATATATGATCATGAAGCTATCGCAATATCAAATCCACGCTACCTCAGAATATCCCCGATGGGAAATTATCACCGAAGGGAATTTATAAGTGATAAATGGACACTGCCGAGTCTCGATCCCACGACACACAGACGCGCATCCAGCGAATCCAGTCGACGCTAACCATATATACATACATACATACATACATACATTACATACATATACATATATATGTATGTATATATACATGCGAGACTAATTTAATTTAGTGGTCGACACTGATTAATGGTTAGCAATTCACATTCATTTAATTCACTCAAGCAACTTATAACAATCATTTTAGTACTAAAACTATCTGTGAATCAGATATAAAATATGTTAATGGTTCTTTTCTTGTAAGAGAGTGCGTTATTAATTCAGTTTAAGGAAAAACAGGTGTTGATGATGGGCAATATTCGTGGATAATGCAGTGCTGCAGAAGTTACAATGTTGGCCTTTGAAATGATAGATAAATCAGCAATTATGGCCAATGAGATGATAACCATTCTCCAGCAGTTAGTGAAAAAGTTATAGCAAGTTGACTTATTATACAGCTGCCACACAGACCTTGTTGCAAACTGTAGAGAATTTACACTTTCACTAACAATGTCATTTCATATTGATCCGGGTTCTTAGACCTGCAACGAAAATCTAATCCCAACGAGCAAAGTTCTTACGAAATAGCTGATTTTGTGGGGGTCCGCTGGTGAAGAAATGGCTTTCAAGAGAGGAAATAAATGTCTCAGGATGTCTCTACGATTGTCTGCTCATCACGGTAGCCGATTAAATGGAATGAGTGAGATATATTTCTTGCCCCTCCTGAGATACTCTGAAATCAGGCAGAGGAACTTATTCATGTTAGCCTGGATGGTCTTTGTGAGGGACTCTAAGGTCTTAATCACAATAGAGCCTGCTGTCTTGCTAGAGGTATAGCCTTACCATGCACAGATGAATTTTGGCCATGAATGATATTGTATGATTATGGGTGACAGAGACCTTCAGCTGAGACTTCGTCCACAATTGTTCCTGTAATAAGTTGTGGGCAGCTGATTGGTCACCCTACCTATCTGGCTTGAAGTTGGCGCTTGTACCACAAAATGGAAGTGGCACTTCCCTGTTATATTTAAAAGTAGGATGAGTCTTGTCATGGGTGCTAAGTTGGGTGCTAAGTGATTCCAAAATTGCTAGTCGTTGGTCATTCGGAGGTCTGCCTATGAGTGAAATATCTTTGTAGTTGATATGATATCTGTATTTTTTTGCGTGATCTCGTCTACAAGAGAATTCGGGGTTTGATAGGCTTATACCCGTTCTATAACTCACGCCTCGATGAGAGTCTAATCTCACCTTTAACAAGCTACGGGTGGAGCCGACCTACTTCCCTAGGTTACATCTGAGGCAATTAAACTAGTAAATGACTCCTGAGATCATTAAAGGGTGAAGACTCTCTTTATATTTGAATAGAGATCTAATTGTCATTGGGGGTTTAATTTCAATTCAATAGTTGGTAGAAATTTCACTATTATCTGCCGTAAGTCACATAGAAGTTTTTATTATAAATTTTTGAATACAAAGGTAGTTTAGAATCATATTTCAAGTTTTGGATGAAAAATTTATTTAGTTTGGAAAGATGTTTGTAAACAGGTTTAGATGGGAAACATTTATTAATAAAGTCCTGATGGAGGTATAGAATTTCATTATGAAAACTGTTCCAGTCACATGCTAAGTTAAAAGCCCTGTGGAAGAGGGTAGACAAAGAGTTAAGCTTAAAATAAAAAAAAAAATTACTATAAAAATTAGAACCCAGACCCTTTGTCTACCCTCTTCCAAAATAACAATGCAACTGTATTTAATCTGTCCAACTGCAAGCTGCATAAAAGAGAGGAGTTACAAGCTGTATAAAAGAGATTAGTTACAAGCTGCATAAAAGAGAGGAGCTACAAACTCTATAAAAGAGAGGAGTTACAAGCTGTGTAAAAGAGAGGAGTTACAAGCTGTATAAAAGAGAGGAGTTACAACTGCATAAAAGAGCGGAGTTACAAGCTGTATAAAAGAGAGGAGTTACAACTGCATAAAAGAGAGGAGTTACAACTGCATAAAAGAGAGGAGTTACAAGCTGTACAAAAGAGAAAAGTTCCTGCTTTCATTAGGTTTGGACTTTGGTCTTCCTTGCTTTAAGCCCTCATATAATCTATTTTATGGTTCTTTGGAGGCACTGTTCTCAAGATTACTTAATCTCCGCCTCGACACCGACGTGGCAAACTTATGCACTCATGTACAAGGCATAGCCCAGAAAACTTACAATAATCTAACTGCCAGATGGACTCCATCCTTTTCCAAAAATGTGATTTTAAATATTCTCAAAGAACTAAGTAAACATGATGAACTGATAAAAACTAAACCAGACAAAGGAAGAGGTACGGTAATCTTAAGCAAACAAGAATATGTACAGAAAATGGAAAATATCTTGGGAGATGAAACAAAATTTCTAAAAATAGGAGAACCTCAATATTCCACTAACTTTAGAGTCGAGGATCGAATAAACCGATTTCTGCAATATTTGAAAGATCGAAATATTATTAGCGCTAATGCCTATGATTATATAGCACAGATGCTTCCTACGGAGTGATGTACGGGCTAACTAAAATTCATAAAGGTATCCCAATGAGACCTATACTCACCTCCTATGACACTCCCAATTATAAATTGGCTAAATTTCTTGTTCCACTTTTAGCATCCCTAAAAACTAGTGATTATAACATTAAAGATTCTGATAACTTCAAAGGAAGGGTTTTACCCCAAGACTCAGAACTTTTTATGGTTAGTATGGATGTTGAATCACTTTTTACCAATGTACCTGTGGAAGAAACAGTCGAGATAATTTTAGATCGAATTTTTACCAACCCAGATACTATTTCTAATAATTTTAACATCACGGATTTTAAAAAGCTGTTGCTGTTGGCCGCACTGGGAAAAGCCTTTGTTTTTAATGGAAAAACCAACATTCAGGTTGATGGTGTGGCTATCGGATCTCCACTGGGCCCTAATTTTGCAAATATATTTATGTGCTCCCTGGAGGAGAGTTTGCTAGATGACTGCCCACTGTCTTGCCACCCACTTTTCTGCAATAGATATGCCGATGACACTTTTCTGCTGTTTAGGAACAAAGATCAACCAGATGAATTCCTCGAATTTGCTGACAATATGCATCCAAACATCAAGTTTACGATTGAATAAGAAAATAAAAACAAACAGCCCTTCTTAGATGTAATGGTTTTAAGACGTGATGATCGTTTTAATACTACGGTTTTTAGAAAGGAAGCTTTTACTGGTCAGGGTTCTAAATTTTATAGTCATTGGTTTTTTTTTTTTTTTTTTTAAGCTTAACTCTTTGTCTACCCTCTTCCACAGGGCTTTTAGCTTGACATCTGACTGGAATAGTTTTCATAATGAAATTCTATACTTCCATCAGGACTTTATTTATAACTGTTTCCCATCTAAACTTCTTTACAAACATCTTTATAAATTCCTAAATAATATTTTCCATCCAAAACTTGAAATACCAACGGTACCTAAACTACCTTTGTATACAAATATTCTGCTAATTTATAATAAAAACTTCTATCGTGACTTACGGCAGATAATAGTCAAATTTCTACCAACTATTGAATTGAAATTAATACCTTGTAACCCAATGACAATTAGATCTCTATTCAAATATAAAGAGAGGCTTCACCCTTTAATGATCTCAGGAGTCATTTACTTGTTTAATTGCCTCAGATGTAACGTAGGGAAGTAGGTCGGCTCCACCCGTGGCTTGCTAAAGGTGAGATTAGACTCTCATCGAGGCGTGAGTTATAGAACGGGTATAAGCCTATCATACCCCGAATTCTCTTGTAGACGAGATCACGCAAAAAAATGCAGATATGATATCAACTACAAAGATATTTCACTCATAGGCAGAGCTCAGAATGACCACCGACTAGCAATTTTGGAATCACTTCTCATTAAGCAGCTTTATCCCCAACTATTTACTCAGTCCACGTCAACACCTTTATACCTCTCGTGAGTTTCCGTTGAAGCCGAACCGGACCCTGATTGTCACTAGGTCTTTGCCTTCAGCACTCTTTGGTAAACTTTGTTCATTCCTATCGTACTTCAATTTTTGTAATTTTTTATGTTGAAACTTTTCTGTTTTTAACCTGAGTCTGTTTTTAATGTTTGTTCTTCTATTTTATAACTTTGAAAATGGGAGTGATAAGTCTTGAAACGTCAGCTGAATAAAGTACTTTGAAAGGAATGAGAATTGTCTTTCGCCCTATGCTTTGCTATATATATATATATATATATATATATATATATATATATATATATATATATATATATATATATATATATATATATATATATATATATATATATTATATATATATATATATATATATATATATATATATATATATATATATATATATATATATATATATATATATATATAATGTGCATATGTTATATGCATATATGTATATATGTCTATCTACCTCTATCTATCTATCTATCTATATATATATATATATATATATATATATATATATATATATATATATATATATATATATATATATATATATATATATATATTGAAAAAACATGTACCATAAAAAGAAGACAACACACTCACGTGCACACACAGTCCACAAGCATACGCAGACGGACGTGCACACACAGCTCATAAAAGCCCATATAAGAACACCCCAGCTCATATCCAAAGGAGAATAGAAATTATATTTTGGGGAGTTTTTTTTTTCATTGCCAATCAATGTTGTTAAGGGTAATACACAGAAGCATTTTTTTTTCAGGAAGATTCTTAACTCTAGACAACTGAGGCATAGTGGATTCATTAGGTTCTGGTAAGTCCCAAGGATAAGGAATGTTCATCTTTTTTTTTAAAACATGATAAAAAAAAGATACAGTAAAGCTTATCTGGTTTCCATGACCATTCTGAAAGAGTCGTGTTGTTTTTCTTCTTGATTAAACCAGCTTCGAGTATGTGACCTGTGAAAGGAAAAGTATTTCGACAAGCAATCTGTGAACATTCCATCTCATACCTGTTGATGATATTGCTTTATATGATAAAATGTGCAATATGAAAACCACCTAAAACGACCTCTGCTTCTCCCTGTTCATCTGGCATACAGGTATGCATTTCAGTAGCTTCAAACAAATACTCAATAATCTGATAAATAGTGACGTATGGAAAAATTGACACAGACTGAATAAAGGGATATTAATATCGAGTGAACTTGCAACCTTAAGCCCAAACTAACTCTAAGGCAAAAGCTATGGCTATCATCTGAACTAATATAGGATTCTCAACGTGAATTGTACTGCATGGAATTCATTTTGGCAAATCCAATAATGATGCAAATAATTCAAGATTTACTTAAAAGGTGTCTTGCCAAAGGCCGTAATTGATCGTTAAAAAATATACAATCTCACTTGGGCTTTTAGATATCACAAGTTTCCCAAGAATATAAAGTCATCTGACAAAGACAGTACAATTGTTATTATGGACGAAACATTTAGTATCCGTGAAGGTCATGAAATACTCATTGATACAAGTACTTTCATAGATGTTGGGAAAACAGGTCAGGATAAATTTAACAAAGAAATTTTAGAATAATTCAAGCCAAATAGCACAAACTTCCGTACTGCTAAAACCTCCCAATAACGCACAAAGACAATATCCTGCCAGAACTTATCTTATCAAGTGAGGGCACTTTATGCATGAAACCTTTAAATAGCCAGTATTTTTTTTTTGGGGGGAGGGGGTGTGCTTTATGCCTTCTGCCATAGAACAGCCTAAAAACATTTGTTATAATTCCGAAATGCAAGTATTTCTCTTTGCGTTGTACTGTTGCCAAGTATTGCCTTACATCCATACATTCCTTCCCTAGAAGATGCCACAACTGCAAAATGTTTGAACACTTAATCACTAACTGTCACAAAAATAACTAACTATTTGTTTTCACTGCGGAGAAGATTGTTTAAGTCGTGTAAATTACCTCACAAAGCAGATTTAAACAGACAGTGCATTACATTTAGAGAAGCAAGACAAAAAAGGGTTTGGAGAAGTTTAACGCTTAGTTGTCCTATGCTGATATTGTAAAGAATGGAAACGTATATCGTACCAAAGGCAAGAAAATAAAATATCTCATTAACAAATGAAGAATATGAAATTAGAGACTAGCAGCAAGAACAAATCAACTCTTAGTGAAGGGTGACTATTGTAGCTTTAATCAAAACTCAAACACCCAAAAACAAAAAACAAAAAACAACACTGGCCAAAATTAAACACCAGATTAGCCTGTTCAACAAGATTGATATTGGCCTTTCTGTAACGTGTATTCCAATATATAGTCCTCCATAACTAAAGAGGACAACGTATACTAACTCACCAAAAGAAACAAATGCTTTTACCATGATTACAGAACGAGAAAACGATTATATTGAAACTGCTGGCACATCAGGACCCGTGGTTGCCATAGCTTCTGTGAGCGTACTTCTCCTTTCAGACCCAATCAAAAATGCCCAAGAGAGTCGTTGGGAACTAACGGACATAGCTAGATCACCGTTGTCAATTGCTATACCAAAAGTCCTTCAAAAAAAATTAACTATTCCACAACAGGAAGAAATGACAATGTGATCAAGAACACCCTTAATATATTTGTTGCCTAGTCTTGAATTTCACTTGTCGTGGACCTCCTCTTGTGTATAACAATTGTTTGCTTGTTACTAAGTTTGTTTACTTTTCAAGGAGTTGTGGGTGTCAGTGGTTTAACTTCGTAGTTCAAACAATGAGGGAGCTTTTGCTCTTAGTTTTGTTGGTGGAAACAAATTCTCTCTATGGTTGTCTGTTTTCATTTATCTTCCGCGTGCAGAAAATGATGTTAGGTGTTCACCGCTCCACCTCTGTTCAGTGAATACATAAGGTATATACCTTTATCGAACGGCTGTGACTTTGTGGCTGCATGGTAGTGACAATTGATGGTGGATAGCAAAGGTTTGTGGTCTCAGAATGCTCTTGGTCTATAATGTGTGTATAAGAATATGCCTCTGGATTATTTGATTCATTTATTAAAGTAAAGTTCAGGTGTAATTTCTATCTGTTCGTTTTTGTAATTTTATGGTTTTTCTCTCCCCCTTAAACTCATTCTTGCACTTTGTTTATTGAGTTATGGTATGATTCAACCTTTATCCAGATGTCCTGGAAATTTTTGAGTAAGTTTTGGTAACGTGAAAGAGCCGTTACAATTGCTAAATAGACACTGTCAGTGTTTAAGCAAACAATGTTTGAAAGTTTTTGTGCTTTGCTGCAATTCTAAAGTGCAGAAAATGATGTTAGGTGTTCGATGAATACTATCATCGAATGACTTCACCTGGTGTTCTCAGGAAATTTACTCCAAAACAACCTTTCCAGATGTCCTTGTGTTTAAGTTTAAGGTGATTAAAAGATGCTATGTGGTTGGGGGCGGGGGCGTCGACTAGAGGGGACACCAATCGGACATTGAAGTGAGATTCTAATTTTTTTTCATTTACTCTGGCTAAGAATTCATAGATTTTATTTTAAATGTTCAGTACTCAATATTTTATATTAATGATATTTCTGCTCCAAAAAACAATTATTAATAAATCAGCAAGGGTCACACTAAAAGTTTTATCCACTAAGTTTTGGTGAAAACATTTGCATATTGTAAATACAGCACGGAATGTACCGCTGTTCCGTGAAATTACCCTGCATGTATTTTAGTTATTTCGCTACTTTTCGCTTATGAATTGGTTTTAATCACATTTTTCATCAGTTTCAATGTTTTTCATATTTGGAGATTTCAGCTGAAATGTTACTATTCATTTTTACGAAACGAAACTAGTCATCTTCCAAAAGTATTTCCTTACAACTTGCGCTTTAAATGTCAATACTAAGTTGTTCTCCTTTTCATTTTTGTATAGTTAAAGAATTTTTGATGATTGAGGGTATGTTAGGATTAAATGAGAGAGAGAGAGAGAGAGAGAGAGAGAGAGAGAGAGAGAGAGAGAGAGAGAGAGAATATACTTCATACAACTTTCCTACTGAATCATTTAGAGTTAAGTGTGGTTTACTTCAGGACTGTTTTATGCGCAAGTCTTTTTGCGAAGATTCCTCTCGCTATCCCTCTTCCAACATACTGATTTGAACTTTGCCAGTCGACTACACTCTGTTCTTGGAAAAGACTTGTTTAATCAAGGCGAATAGACGCTGTGTTCTCTGAGCACAAGGAGCTCTTCCCAGAGAACTGACAGAAGAATTCGGTATCATAAACTTGTGTCATAACGACGATGGTCAGCGGAGCCAAAAAATGCATAATTTTCTAATGGATTTAGTAGCTGAGGCATCATAACCAGGCGGTATGGTCAGTGGCAGACATCGGACTTTATTTTTTTAGTGTTTTTACATGCTTTTATGTTTTAACTTGACTTCTGCGTCTGTCTGTCTGTCTACAGTATCTGTTTGGGCCAAATCTTGTAATTCAATTTTCGACCTGTTCCCTTCGTCTGATGGAATTGGAATTTTGCATGGTTACTCAGTCCTGGTGACAATGCAACCTTACATGATCAGTAGGTCAGCAGTGACCTCTGGTGACCCTACGGTGACATCTCCCAGAATATCAGGTTTTGTATGAAACTCTACGGATTTTTCACAACTTCTTTTACTCGGTAGAATCTATCTTCTATATAACCCCTCCCCTCCCCAGCACACAAAAAGTGTTAAATTAGCTGTGTCCTCCCCCTCCCCTTCCCTCTTCCCTCTTCTATCCCCTTCCCTTCCCCTCCCCTCTGGAGCATGCATCAAATGTTAATTTTAATTAGCTGTGTCCTCCCCTTCCCCTTCCCTCTTCCATCCCCCCTCTCTCTTTCTTCTCCCTTGCCTCTTCCTCCCCTCTTCCATCCCCTCCCTTCCCCCTTCCCCTTTTGGACCATGATCAAGTATTAATTTAGCCCTCCCCTCCCCTCCTCTTCCTCCCCTCCCTTCCCCCTCCCCCTCACCCTTCTAGAGCACAGATCAAGTGTCAATTTAGCTGTGTCTTCCCCCTTCCACTTCCCTCTTCCCCCCCTCCTCCCTCCTCCCCCCCTTACCCCTCCACCTCCTCCTTCTGGAGCACACAATGAAGTGCTAATTAAGCTGTCTCCTCCTTCCCATCCCTTCCCTTCCAGAGCACCCCCTTCAAGTTAATTTAGCTGTGTTCTCCCCCCATTCTCTTTCCCCCCCTCCCCTTTTATACCTCTTCTATCCCCTCCACTTCCCCTTCCCTCCTCCTCCCTTCCCCTCCCAGATCAACTTCCCCTCCCTCTTCCCTTCCCCTATCACATCACCTTCCCCTCCCCTCCCTCCCCCCCTCCCCCCCTCCCCCCCCCTCCCCTCCCCTCCCTTCCCCATCAACCTCCCCTTCCCATTCCACTCCCATCACATCACCTTCTCTCCCCCCCTCCCCTGCCACCTCCCCCCTACCCTCCCCTCCCCCCAACCTCCCATTCCCCTTCCATCCTCTTCCATCTTCCATCCCCTCCCCTTTCCCCCCATTTTCCTCTCCTTTCCCTCTCCCCTTCCCTCCTCTTCCCTTGCCTCACCATTTCCCTCCCCCTCCCCTCACCTTCCTACTTCCCTCCCCATTCCCTCTTCCCATCCCTTCCCCTCCCCTTCCCCCCCTTCCCCTTCCCCATCCCTTCCCTAGCCCTTCTTTGTCAACGGATATTCAGAGTTTCGATGTTAACTACAATCATAAATCATAAAAATTTCTCCTATACTGAATACAAAAACATTTTTAAAACATGGTTCTTTTATTAAAATGCACTAAAAAGTAAAATTTTGAGACAACAACTTTCCAGGATTTTCTTACAATTAATCATGTTTCCTACAAAAATAAAAGCCCTCCTTCCTTCCCCCTCACATCACATCACCTTCCTCCCCTCCCCTCCCCTGTCAACATGGATGAAATGTTACCCTCCCCTGAAAACCTCCCATTCCCCCTTCTATCCTCTTCCATCTTCATATATTTCCCTTTTCCCCTTGTAACATTTCCGTTAACTACGATCATAAATCATAAAAAGTATAAATAAAAATTTTTAAAGCATGCTTTTTATTAAAAAGTAAAAAAAAATGTTTACATTTTCTTTTATCATGTTTATAGACATGATTAATTGTGTTAGGAAAAAATCCTTGTCTTTTTTCAATTTTTTTATTTTAGTGCATTTTAATAAAAGCATGCTTTAATTTTTTTTTCTCGACTTGTTTTGAGTCTTGGAAAGGTTTAGCCCTCCATCTGGTGGTAATGAAACAGATCTAGACATGTCTGCCAGTGCCTTATGTTCACGAGAAGCAAGACGACTGTTTTGTGGTCACCTTACTTATAATGGGCTCTTATGTATGCATATATGTATGTATGTATCTAATCTTTCATCTAATGTTATTGTGTTATTACTAGATTTAATGCCCGAATGTTAGACCGACACCTTATCACAGAGCACATTATTCTCATGTTGATGGTTTACTACATTTTTAGTATGACTGAAATTAAGATTAGATGGCTTTCACAAATATATATATATATATATATATATATATATATATATATATATATATATATATATATATATATATATATATATATATATATATATATATAGTATATATATATATATATATATATATATATATATATTTGTCACCTAAAAATTAAGTCAAATCATCATCAAATGGTTGATAAAAACGAGCGCCAAACAGGTTCATTAACATACTGGGTAGAGTCCTATGAAGTTTAAAAGTAGTTGTAATTTGACAATTATGATGGACAAACAGGTTTCAGATAGAGGGTAATCTAGCCAATAATACCTTTGTGGAAAATTTTCTACTCATGGCAAGGTTAGGTGACACCTCCGTAATGCTCCATAATGCCCACAATAAGAATTTTATTTTTGAGATTTTTTAAGAATTATCCTAAGATTCCGACCTAGTCACTGAGAAAATTGTAACAATAAAGCCAAGAGAAAACAGAACCAAAGAAAAGCAAGCAAACTCGTATTATATTCAAGGGATCGGGAAAGCTGAATAATTCTTGGCTTAACAAGAATCACACATCTTTGATGTTTTGAGCACATTCCATAGGCTTTAGACGGAAACGGCTGACGGAGACCTAGGATTTGCGTGTGACTGCATAATAACTACAATATACAGATTTGTGGATGTCTTTGAATAGTTATTGAAGAGTTTACTGTCCAGCACATTTTATCACTATGATATCGTAATCAATGCTGTAAAAAAATTATCATTGTTTTAATTTCTATACCATTCCATGACGGAAAAACACAAGGCTGGGAGGATATGAGTTAGAGGTTAGAGGTTGAATAATTAAAATAAGTTCTGATAAATGTGTGAAAAATCACTCCAGTTTCCATACAACTAAGTGAATAAACATGCGTGCACATATGTATGCAGAAAATTATCAAGTACAGTACATACGTAACATTGTAGCAGAATTGGTACAATACATACGTAACATTGTGGCAGAATTAGAAAACTTCTTCAGTTACCAAGTAATTTTTATGTAGTGGATATGGCTTCCTTTATAACCTGACACAAACTGCGGAAGAAGTTGTGAGCTAAGTATCAGAATATGTATTGCCTCATTAATGTAGGGAAAGCCCATAACGTGAGAGACAGTAACAATTAATAGAGCCCGGAATTATTTGTGCACGAGATGGTATTTCGTGTCATATAAACTTTTATCGCGCGGTTCTGAGATCAAAACTCGTAGTTTATGTTTACATGGACGCTTATGTAATTCAGCAGCAGGTGGGACCTTGGAATAGCTTGTTTCCCGTAAAGTTATACAACTCTCATGGCGGGATTATATATAAAAGTCAGAAAAATTGTATTTGCATATAGTTCAGATAAGAATGGCCAATAAAAGTATATTTATAATATTGGCCATTAAATGTAAATTTATAATTTAGAGAGTATGTGTTTGAAATATTTCTTCATGAAGGTATAGATAAGTATGCCACAATGATTATGAAAGTGTATTGTATATCCAAACAATTGTTAGTATATATATACAGGGTGTAACACAAGTTTCTGCAAATGTTTTGGGAAATGAAAGAAAATGTCATTCTGAGCAGAAATTATTCTACAAACATATGCATTTTAAAGCTTCGTTTGTCGGTGAGGCGAATTTTTAAAATAACTGTTATCATTAAACGGGCAAGTAAGATGGCGTTACGGGATATCGGAATGAATAGTCAGGGATATTGTGGGAAGGGGGGGGGGGCGACTGGCGCTGATCAATTCACTTGTTACTCTGAAGTCTCACTTTTCCGCCAGGATAAGTGATCACGTCCGAGTTACAAGTGTCATATCACGGATTCATTTTGAGAGCAAGAAATTGGAGACAATGCCTTACCGTTCCAGTAAGGTGGAATATGCAGTTAAGATGTTTATTTACGGGTTTTGCAACAATTCCATTTTTAGATTGCATGGTTGTGAACTCTACTGTTATACAAAAAAGGAAATCGGCGATTAGGCCGATGTGAATAAAATATCTCCAAATCAAATGTATTCTTGAGATACTGAACAAAGGGGAAAATTTGCATGCATCATGGAAACCTCCCTCTCTGTCAGTGGTATTCACTGGACTCCGGTAAATGAAAGAAAAGCAAGCCTAATGGAACCTCCCCTCCATCAGAGATAGGCCTATTCATTAAACACCGATCAAAGATTTAAAAACGTATTACCAAAAATCTCTCCTTCTTCATCAAAAGTATTCACCTCTGTCAGATTAAAAAGAATGGGAACAATATGAAAAATTCACTTTCTTCATTCTTTCCTGTCAAAGGTAGCCTGTTCGTGCAGTAATCGAAAGAGGCAAAAGAGCTGACATTGTTCAAAGTGCAGTATCTTCCCTACCTACATTCCCTTGCATCATGATTACTGTCACTATCACTCATTCAGCAGAGGCTCAGGCCTAGTCCTGACTCCTGATTCAACAATTCTGTGATGAGGGGGCAGGACAGTTTGCACTAGAATTCAGTGATCACAATAAATGTTGCCAAGCAACATCTACACTACTTTCCTGATACGTAAAGCTAATCATTAACATTAATCACATGAAGTCTGTTCACAGGTGATTTGCTAGTTGAGCGGACTGTAATGTTATATTTTTCAATAACCTGCAAGAGAAATTCAGAATTAAACGGCTAGAAATTGAGATGCCTAACGCGCTTCATCAACCCATATCCCTTACTACTCTCTCTGGCATCCCATACGCGCCAGCTTACTTGCCCATTTAATGATAACGGTTATTCTAAAAATTCATCTCACCGACGAAGGAAGCCTGAAATTGTATATGTTTAAAGAGCATTTTCTGCTCAGAATGACTTTTTCTTTCATTTCCCAAAATACTTGAATAAACTAGTGATACACCATTTATATATATATATGTGTGTATATATATATGCATATATATATAAATACATATACAGTATATGTATATATATATATATATATATATATATATATATATATATATATATATATATATATATATATATATGTATATATATATATATATATATATATATATATATATATATATATATATATATATATATATATATATATATATATTTTATAAATATTACTGCTGTTCGCCCTCGATGTAGTTAGGTGTAGGAATATTAGGCCAATTGACCTCGACAGAGAACATCTCTGCCACCGGTAGGGTAGGCAATTTAAAATAACAATCACCGCCTTAGACAAATGGCGCCGCATAGGCTGGAAAGTTTGTAAACAAAATATGTTAGGGCATTAGGGACCTAAGCCTCAGAGAGGGTTTACGCTCAATGACCCCTAGTTATGGTGGCCCTTAAGCTTTATTCTATGCATTCGACGATGCCTTTGTCAAGGTCGGATTGCCCGGGGCGGTATAAGTCCTCTGGCGGGAACGAAGCGAGGTCGGGTCAGTCAGAGAGAGAGATTCCAGCGGTCACTGAACCAGGGTGACGCTGCGTGCGTGCCCGAACGATATTCTTTATTACTTTCTCTCCTACGTCTATCTTAATTAGTGAATTGGGAAGACTGCCAGAATACGACTCCTGAGGTCCCTCGTTTGCGCAGCGAATCGACGTTCACGGTAAGTCCGATTCTTGTTGAAGCTTCGTCGATTGACTAGTACTTTTCTGTATTTCACATTTTTCTTTGTTTTCTTCCTTCAGCCACCACTTAGGGTATATGTGTTTACAAAGTCTAGATTAAGCCTAATTATTTTATTGTTAGCTTCAACCCCATTATTCCAGTAAAATACCTAGGATTTAGGGTAAGCAAAATCAGGTTAAATCTCGATGCTTTGATTGCCTCGCGTCCGAATGTTTGGAAGAACCGTTGCGTTTAAAATCAAATTCATCTCAAATATTCTTTGTTAAGGTTAATAACCCTTAACTGGCGACCTTTGGCTAATTAACGTCTGTCTTTGAGGTTAACTTTTGGCTTCAAGTGACAGGTTACGTGTAATCTTGGTTTGCAGGGCCGTAAAATTTACGTAAATTGAATAATACATGATCAACCAAGACTCTCACACGTAACATTGGCGACCTTGCGTAGAATCTAAAGTACATTTTAGAGAAAGAATCTGGAGAAAAGGAAATTAAAATTACATTAATTCCAAAAAATAAAAGTCAGATATCGAACTCCATTTCATTCTTCCAAACAAGGAACGAGGCATAATAATAAGCAGTAAAGAGGATAGTTATAATAACAAGTGTAGCGAGAATTAGCGTAGGAAAGGGTGCGTCGAGAGCAGAGTCATAATTTGTGTCGTTTAAGAAAGGGCATTTTACCGTGTTCAGACCGTGAGAGAAGTCGTTCAAGTAACGAATCCTAAGGCCGAGAAAAGCGGAGCCTGTTTCATGTACACAAAGTAATTTAGAAATCGCGTCGGCAATTCCGATCGTTATTGTTTGCATATAGCGGGAATCATTCAAAAACCGTGTCAGTGAAGTAGCAAACGAACTGAAATAGTAATTTTACAATAAAGGTACCGTTCAAAACGTAAATTTGGTCGCAAATCACGCTAATCATTCCTTGTTTCATTCTTTTGTTTAATGTCCGGGTGAGAATACGATAACAAAAGACACAAAGTTGTTTGGTAATTTAGTTTTCCATCCGTAACGTAAAAACGCTATGCATGATTGGTATATTTAAAGTAAAATCTGGATACCTGCATTTGTTTCGTTGTTTTTGATTTGTGCTAAAGAAAATACCCGCCATCTTGGATTCCTCCGTTGTTTTGAAATTGTTCGAACTGTTTGTGAATAGAGACGGCCATTTTGGGGTTTCCTTCGCCGCCGAGGTTGTTTTGAAATTTAGGCCTAACGGGACCTTGGCCGCCATCTCAACGACCTTGTTATTGTGACCTCTGCCCGAGACACTCTTGGGGCATTTCTTTTTTTGCTTTCATGCGAACCCACCTCCTAATATCTTAGCTAGGGAAAAAACAAAAGATAATTTAGGCAGGGAAAGATAGGCCTTAGTTAGGAGTAATAACAAGTTCCTATACGAATACCTACTATAAAATCATATAAAGAAAATTTAAAATTTTTACGATAAACTTTTGTGACGTCGGCTCCCGGGAAAATTAAGATAATAAAGTAATCCCTAAGGAAGCCAAGACGACGCATCTATATCATTTTATTAAGATCCATGCCATTGTGCATGTATAAAATCTTTGTTTACATGTTCTCAAGCAGCAAGAAATTCGCTGATTGAAAATCTCTCTCTCTCTCTCTCTCTCTCTCTCTCTCTCTCTCTCTTCTCTCTCTCTCTCATTCAAGTAATTCCTAACCTAAGTGTACGTGACCCTCTTCAAAGAAAGAACGGCCGACACTAGGCTAATTAATTCGAATACAATAAACCAAATAAAAGAAACACCTCTGTCCCACAATAGATGAGGACAAGTTAAGAGTAATTACAATACAGTGATAAACTGTCGGTCACGAGTGAGGCCTGCTATCCAGACCGAAGCAAACAGTAGTTTTCACCCTCTGAAAAAAAGAAGGGGCCAGCCACTGCCGGTACTGGGACCAGCCACTCACGAGGATCTTTAAAAAAAAAAAAAAAAAAAACCCAAATTCACTTTATTCCACAGTGCCAATAATTTGCAGCACTCATCACTGGAATAGCTTCTCTCTCTCTCTCTCTCTCTCTCTTCTTTTACCTTCCCTTTCTCTCTCATTCGATTGTTGCACTCTGCAGGGGTGTAGAGTGCCTTTCCTCCCATATAGCCTAGTTGGACTCCAGTAGAGGGTCCCTAGGAACACATTGGCACCATAAGTGCCACCAAGCAAGAATCCAGAAAAATAAATAAAACAAAAAACAAAAGGGAACACAGAAGAAAAGTTCTTCTGGAACCTAACCTGCACCAGTGCCTAGGGATACTGAGTGCCACCAGTGTGACCTGTACACGGCACACCCAAACTACAGTGCCACCTTTTGAAAGGGTGCCACGTCATTTGAAGAGACACTTCCTCGCTGCCCAAGTGCGCCCAGTCGACCCGGTTAGACGCCCTTCCCCACCAGAACCATGGCAGCAGAGCATTATAAAACTTTCCTGGGGCTGGGGACGGCGGCAGGTCTCACCGGCTCGGAACTTACTACCTGGGTTAAGGAGCAAGTGGACGACTTGGCCAAGCGGGAGAAGGAAGAAAGACTCGAGCAGCAGAGGAAGTAAGCCGAGCAGAGGAAGAAGAAGAGCAAAGGCAATATGAAGCCGAGCAAAGGCAATTAGAAGAAAAGAGAAGAAAGAAGGAGACAGCATGAGTTAGCCTGCAAAGAAAGTGAGTTAGCCCTAAAGGAGAAGGAGCTCGAGCTGGAAAGAGCGAAAATGGAGAATGCCGAAGCTATGGCTAGCCATCAAGCCTCCAGTCCTACACCTGCTGCATCAAACGCTCCAATTTCGAGCATCAATTCCTAGTCCCCAAGTGGACTGAGGACGAGCCAGAAGCATGGCTGGAGGAGATCGAGGCTCTTTTCGATAACTACAGCACCACGGAGACGGAGAGAGCCTTAATACTAGCCAAGCATATGGAGGGAAAAGCCAAGGCAGCGCTTCGCTCACTGGAGAAGAGCCAGAGAGGCAACATGGCAGAAGTTCGTAGAGTCATTACAAAGGCCTACGAGATAACCCCAGAAAAATGGAGACAACGGTTCCGAGGTCTTGCCAAGGAAGTCGGCTGGTCTTGGACGGAATGGGCATGTCACAAAACCCAGTCCGGTACGCGCTGGTTCGACTCCTTGGCCTGCACGACGTTTGAGGATCTCTTCAATCGGACCATGCTAGAAGACCTTTTCCAATGTGTGCCAGGGCCCCTTGCTGTATATCTTAACGATAAACAGCCCTCCACACTTATGGAAGCTTGTCGCATGGCTGATTCGTGGGAAACTTTCAATCAGTCGCATAGCACCTCTCAGAAGCGAATCATCCCTCCGGCCTACCTCTCGAACTCCACTCACCCGAAGAATGGACTGCCTAGCAAGACCCTGTGCAACTATTGCAAGAAGGGGCCACGCTGAAGCTGAATGCCGATACAAACTCTGCACTAATAAGCAGCCTAACCCTACCAGCCAGAACTCCGCTCCCGATTCATCCGCTCAGCCCTCTCCTCCAACAGTTACTGCAGGCCACCGAGCCCATCCAAAAGGCCCGTGCAGATCCTGTGGGGCTGCTAGCCACTACAATGCTGGATCTCCGGCCTGTCCACATCATGTCCCCACCACCAAATTTGTCAACCTAATCAGCACTTCATTTTCTGCTGCTGGTCCGCACCGGATCCTTTACCCGAGAGACTGGAAACCCAGTTCATCTCGGTGGCCCCTCTTCAGAGCACTAGCCTGCCCGTGACCCTTCCGGTCACAGTAGACACTGCGGCAGATATTAGCCTGATCGCCAGGGCCCAAGTGCCAGCCGGTGCTGTGGTTGACGAAGAAACCCGGTGGGAAATGAAGTGGATAGAGGGCCACACCATTACCGTTCCTACTGTCCAACTCCAGGTTATGACACCTTGGGGCACGATACCCCACCGCCTCGGCGTGGTAGGTGGAATTCGGCCGAGTGGCCTTCTTGTTGGGTCGGGATCTTCTCTGCGGAAGCCCGTCACCAACGCCACTCCATAGCCACGTTACCTCCTCCACAGAGGCCCCATCTAAAACTCTCAAAAATGACAAACCTCCACCTTCCGCCCACCAAAGTGGTCCACGGAAGGGGCATAAACCAACCTATTTCAGGCCTAGCCCTCTCCAATCATGAAGGGCTGGCCCACCAAGAGTCCTCCCCCTCCCGAAGAGATTCAGGAGGAGCAGTACCGCTGCAGGGCGTGCAAGCGGGCAGACCACTCCACAAATTGGGAGGGCTGCCCAAACAAGCAACGCCCAGCGGACGCCCCGAACAAAACTCACCGAGGGCTACGATCTCCCACTGGGGCAGGAATCTCTGCCGCAGCCAAACAACCACAAGTCGTCCGCGAGGTATTGCACCTCGGACCCCTCATCAGGCATGCCTGACCTCAACTGCTGCCAGTGCCACTTGCGAGCACTGAGCAGTGCCAGACTCCGTCCGCCACGGACGTTGAGCTACCAATGGAAAAGGCCCCTATGCGGGTCTAAATCATGAGGTGAATCCTCCTCCGGAGATTTAGGATTCCCATGCAGTTGATCATCGCGACTGGAGAGCCTCCAGCACCCGAAACTTCTTCTTTGCAAGATTCTTCTTTGCAAAATTTGACTCAGGGATGAACCCTGGAGGATCGAAATGGTACCCCTTCCTTGGAAGACCAGGAACTGGCATCCTCGGATGCCGAAGTCGAGATCGCTCTCGCTCGGTTGTCGCAGCAGCCGGAGTAGGGCGTCCTCCGCAGCTTTTGCAGTTGCCTGACTTCGCGCCCGCTAGCCCTTCTGGCCTGTCCCGGAGTCGGTGCTCTCATCACCTGCTGGGCCAGCTACTGATAGGCCTTGGAGGAACCCGAAGAAGAAGAAGAAGGGGCGGAAGAGAGCCCAGTAGTTGCCGAAGCTATACGCTCATCCTGGCACTAGTGCCCTCTCGGCACAGTGCCTAACATCTAAGAGTGATCCTGGCCCCTTGCCCAGAGAGGTAGCCAGTGTGATCTCTTCCTTTTATTTGTACCTAGCCTAGGCCACCTTAAAATGTACGGTACATCAATTTAGTAACCTTGTTCTTTCCACTTACCACCGAGCATAGTAATCATGTAAGTAGCATAACTAATTTCAGTAATCTTAACTATTGTGAAACGAGCCACGATGCTCGTGACACGCATGGCCTAAGACCTCAGTGAGGCACCCATTTATCATATGAGGCAACCCTCATGAATTAACTAGTAAATTTTAATTGTATTAAACATAAACCATGTTGTAATTTAGTTAGAATATTAACTCTTATGTTGGTGCTACGGTCGGGTTAGGATAGGTTAGGCTAGGGAATATCATAGAATGTACCACTAGGCTGGGTCTAAAACACATCATGATTGTAGGAGGTAGCCTATAATAACCGTGAGCACCTTCCAGTACTATTAGAATTAGGTAAAGTAGTGATTATAGCTCATATCCTATCTAGGGTTAGGTAGTTCTGTAGCTAGGTAGGCTAACCAGGACTAATCTGCTCAGGGAAGGAGAGTAACCTACAAGAGGCGAACAGCTTGCTTAGTATAGACCTTCACGCCCGAAAAGGGAGTGAAGGCCCTCTTAAGGGGGAGCTTTTATAAATATTACTGCTGTTCGCCCTCATAACTTAGGATGTAGAAATATCAGCCTGACTGAGACAGAGAAAAGATCTTGTCTATATAGGGTAGCAATTTCAGTTAAACAATCAACGTCCGTTGACAACGGGATAGGCAAGTTAGGCCTGTAAACAAAATATGTTAGGGCATTAGGGACCTAAGCCTCAGAGAGGTTTACCTCAATGACCCCTTTTTATGGTTTCTACCTTTATTCTCTTGGCGATGTTTTTGTCAAGAACGGATTGCCACCTGGTGTACTAAGTCCCTCTGGAAGGCCGGTCGGGAACTCAGAGAGAGATCCCAGCGGTCACTGAACCAGGGTGACGCTGCGTGCGTGCCGAACGATATTCTTTGTTCTTTATTACTTTCTCTCCTACGTCTATCTTAATTAGTGAATTGGGAAGACTGCCAGAATACGACTCCTGAGGTCCTCGTTTGCGCAGCGAACTCGACATTCACGGTAAGTCCGATTCTTGTTGAAGCTTCGTCGATTGACTAGTACTTTTTCTGTATTTCACATTTTTTCTTTGTTTTCTTCCTTCAGCCACCACTTAGGGTATATGTGTTTACAAAGTCTAGATTAAGCCTAATTATTATATTGTTAGCTTCAACCCCGTTATTCCAGTAAAATACCTAGGATTTAGGGTAAGCAAAATCAGGTTAAATCTCGATGCTTTTGTATGCCTCGCGTCCGAATGTTTGGAAGAACCGTTGCGTTTAAAATCAAATTCATCTCAAATATTTTTGTTAAGGTTAATAACCCTTAACTGGCGACCTTTAGCTAATTAACGACTGTCTTTGAGGTTAACTTTTGGCTTCAAGTGACAGGTTACGTGTAATCTTGGTTTGCAGGGCCGTAAAATTACGTAAATTGAATAATACATGATCAACCAAGACTCTCACACGTAACAATAAGTATAATAAATAAATATATATATATCTAATAAATATATATATATATATATATATATATATATATATATATATATATATATATATATATATATATATATATATATATATATATATATATATATTTGCATATATATATATATATATATATATATATATATATATATATATATATATATATATATATATATATATATATATATATATATATATATATATATATATACAAGATATAATATATAAATATACATATATGTATATATAATATATATATATATATATATATATATATATATATATATATATATATATATATATATATATATATATTATATATAGTGTATTTTAAATATATATATATATATTAATATGCTCTTTGGAGAGGGGAGGTTGTATGATGGGAGGTATATAGTATATGGGAGGGATGGGGGGATGAAGTCAGTGATACAACCCTATTATTCATCTTTAATTATGATTTTTTCTTGAATAATCTACTATAATGATTAGCTTAGAGTGGTACCGTCTGGCTTTACATATCAATATACACAGTAATCTGTATAATTTTTCCAGATTAATAGAGCCATAATCCGTTTTAAGATAATGGCAAATCATATAATGGCAGTAAAAATCTAAGGGTGTTTCAATATAATTCACCCCTTCCTCATTTAACCTCGTCAATACATAACTGGAAACACTCCGTATGCTTATAAGTCAACAACCATCATACTTAAACTGAAAACTTTAGGCAAAAGCAATTATCTACCTTTTTTCCCATATTTGTTATACAAAATAAACTTTCCAAAAAATATGCAATACCTTCTTCTCTCTCTCGTAAATGACATTTTTCGGCAGGCACTGTATCCTACCTGAACTTACCCACAGCCCACCATAGTTTATAAACAGTAATGTATTTTTATATAACAACATATTGTTACCATATTGTATTACCATACAACCAGACAAAATGTTTTTCTGAACTATAGACTTAGAGCTAGCTTAGATGTTACACCCACAGAATCCATTTGCAAATTTGTTATATATATAGTTATTACTGCTGTATTTAAGATGTAGGTAATTGTAATGAAACTGTTATTTTACTTACAGAATCCATTAAAATATGTATAACAAAGCAATCGTCCTGTCTTTGGCAATGTTTACGTTCTCAGAATCAGCTGATTGAGCCTACTAGCGAAAGAATCACAGAATTTTTTTTTAACTAAAACGAATATATTTATGGATTATTTTTTTTACATAAATGTAAAACAGGTATACAAAGGTAAACTCACACACTTTATTTAAAATAAAATCCCTTAGAATTGCAAGACAGCTGTTCCCTGATTCATTTGTTTAACGATGTAAACATATCTCCGTTGTTATTTCCCTGCCTCCTCTCTCTCTCTCTCTCTCTCTCTCTCTCTCTCTCTCTCTCTTTTTGTATTTTAGTACTGTACATAGCTTTTAATGAAATACGAATTACTGTATCACGAACATAAAAACACGATACTAAACAATCTCCAGGAAGTTCACAACACCATTGGATGAGTGTGCATAGTATGTACATGTTACCATATTTTTTCTTTCATTACAAGTTTAGTGACTAATTATGATTATCCCAGTCATATACGCCAGATGCAAGAGAATATTTATCACCTGGGGAAATTTAAAGTCTTCAAACCTAAAATATATCCGATGTTTATGAATTTCACCTATTTATAGAAAACCAAAAATCTCTCTTTATAAAAGATCACCAGAAATACAAATAAATTATAACCGAAGAAACTTTCATACCGATTTTTTTTAAATTTAATAAACAAAAAGTAGCATTAAAAAAGAGAAACAATAAAAATAAATACAAGGTATCTTAGAAACATAAACAAAATAGTGAAAGATTAAGTGTCATAAATAAAAACCTTATCAAAGTCGATCATCAGCATCAACAGGACAAAACTGATTGAAAATGATTGGCAGACAATATACCATTTTTAGTGCTGTCATCAAACATAAACAGATATATTGCTCATAAAAGTAAATGGTTAAGATATCTATCATGTCCACCGCTATTTACTGCAGAACGAAGTTGCTCAATGCTTTTTAACGTTTGATATGTTTAATGAAATACTGCGATGACTTAAATGGTTATTTATATGATTTTCACCATCTTATGAGTGAGTAACCTATTGACTGTCGCCATGTTTTATTTTTTATATAAAGAAAACATATATATGGATCAATTAATTTTGAAGGGGAAGTCTAAGTTAGCAATCAACTGAGGAATTGTATAACCAGGTTTGTGAAACGAAGTTTATAACAGTACCATTATTGTGATTTATGGTATTATATTCCGTAAATATATATATATATATTATATATATATTATCTTCCATTTATCGTATGCAAAAGAATCCGAGATTTGAACGAATCTTCTCTCATATATATATATATATATACAATATATACTGTATCTTAATCATACGGATAAACTCCGGAAGTATATATATTGCGGTGTAATATTAGATATTCAATTAATCGTTGTAAATGACCATAAAATTGATCACATATGCCATTCTGAGCAGATTATCTTTAAATTAACGTGATACAGTGCTTTGAAAGTTTGATGGTGAGATGGATATAATAGAATATTTTTTATCATTAAATGGGCATTTTAATTTATTAGTTTATTTTTCTTTGAGTTTGAATATGGGTTGATGAAGCCTGTTAGGCATCTCAATTTCTATTTAATTCTGATAATTGTATTCATTTGCAGGTTATTGAAAAAGTTAAGATAACAGTATTTCAACTATAAATCACCTTGAACAGACTTGTTAATTTTAATGATTGCTTTAGGAATTAATAACATTTTAAATTGCTGAATGGCAAATTTAAATGAAACAGTGTATATATATATATATATATATATATATATATATATATATATATATATATATATATATATATATATATATATATATATATATATATGAAGAACCTGATATTAGTAGGCCGCCAAATTTTGAATAGGAACTGAACACGCTATGACTGGGTCTGAGAGCATCGTCCGCTGACACAAATGCCGCCGTTACATCTAGAAAGTGGAGAGATAAGTATTTAAAGGCTACTTACGTTCTTGACTGCATTATATTACATTTTGACGTTAAAGCTGCCTTTTTTTCTGAAAACTCCATTTCCCCAACTTACTACCCTCAGTAACCATCACCGAAAAATTACGCAAAATGATCAAAACACACCTAAATAATGTAGACTGGACCTTTTGTCATATTCCACGCTACTCTCGGACATAATTACCGACCGACGCATATTAGTAGTCCCGAAATGTCCTTTCTCTCCAAAAATTAGTAATCCCCCCCTTCTCTCTCTCTCTCTCTCTCTCTCTCTCTCTCTCTCTTCTCTTCTTCACACACACACACACACACACATGATATCATAGCAGCTTAAGAAAGAAACTAACAGCATGAAGAATGATGATAAATAGGGGATTGAAATCTTTGTGTATAATTTCATTTGTGTGTGTTCGTGTATATTTGTGTGAGTGTGTGTGTTTCTGTGTATGTTTATCTACTGCATCTCTTCTGTGAGTGTACTTGCATCAGTGTGCATTCTTTGTTATCAGTTACTGCTGAACAGTAATGTGTCAACAAAACGTCCAATTAAAAAGTTAACGGTGCAAGGTCTGTGTATACAAATAAGGTTAACAGTCCAAGGCTTGTGAAAACAAGAAAGGAATTCATGCAGTTAAATTAATTACCTGAAACGAACAGCAGAACGTTCAGGGGCATTCGAAAGAGCTGTTCAAGATACGCCAGAGTTTAAAAGTTTGTTTTACAGTATTGGAGATTGTAGAAAATGGATAAAAGATACTTCGGATAGTTATCTGAAGTAAGTTCTCAAATAGATTCTTGGGACACCCTAGTTTTTTAATAACGACGATTTCGACTGCGTTTTAAACGTAGACAATGAGTGACGATTGTAACCTCCTGTATCTAGAATATTAGAACGTACCACCATCTGGCCCTCTCTCTTCAACTTGCTCTTTTAGATAAGTAGGAACTATGTTCTATACATACAATTTGTATTTTAGCTAATTCTTTTTTAAAATCAGGGGCTAGTGCTAAGCCCGTTAAATATTTTAATGTGTATGAATTATAATAGTGTACATTAAAAATAAAATTTTGGAGGCGCTGAATACGTGTATGAGACTGGCAATCTCTCTCTCTCTCTCTAAAATTACTGCTCATTAATGCATGACGAAGGATTAATGAAATACTTGGGTGCCTAATTATTACAGTGAGTCTAATTGAGGTTATTTTTAACGATATGTTAGTCAATTAGTGGAAAAAAGACGGCTGAATACGAAATTTATTCTTCATGGTTATAGGTCAGCACAGTGAACTGTGATTTGCTCAGTTGTTAGCGTGTACATAGTCACCGTGCTTGAATAACAGACATAAAAAAATATCTACAATTCATATATAAGCTATATATATATATATATATATATATATATATATATATATATATATATATATATATATATATCATTACGTTTATGGATCTGTGGGAGCATACCTGCTCGTTCCTTAACTTGTCGCAACAGACAGGTCCTTATACTGTATGTAAACAAAACACAAGGGAAAAATGATCACTAGGGAGCAGGAATTAGACCCATGGACAAATTAATACATATGTTTACACTACATTTAAATTAATTACTGTGATACAAGCATGGGCATGAATTTACAGGAAGCAAGGCTCTTCTGGGAGAGATGAGATGCGGGCACGTGTGCTTGGAACAGCGGTTCAGTAGAGCTTCAGACAATGTAACTTGCACAAGATGAAATGTGCTTTAAGCAGTCTAGTTCAGCTGAATGCTGGGGGATGAGTTGGATAAGTTGAGATAAAATTAAGGTAGCTCCAGCACAGGCAACATGGTGGTTGGTTGTAGATAAAACAATTTCCAAAATTCAGTTAACTAGGAAATTTACATTAAGTGAGTAGCAGCCAATATGGAGAAGGGGTGATGGGAAAGATTACTTGTTCCAAAAGGGAGGAAATCGTGAGACAAGATCACAAAAGTTGGTGGGAGATTGATTTAGGAGGAGACATGTGAAAGGGAGACGAATTTGTTAAAATCGTAGAGCCATTGTGTCAGAGTAAACTCTTACCTGAGGTATTATAATTCCAGAATCAATTAGAATGGATGCTGCAGACTTCCAAGTTATATAGACCAGGCGAGATAAACGTCATCGTGAGGCTCATGCCCTTGTGGATATAAGTTAAGCCTCAACACGTTGCTTGTCGTCCAAGTGAGACAAACAAGCGGTTACCAGGTGAAGAAGGACCAAGGAGAAATCGCGGGGCAGCGTTGGGCAACGGAAGCCTGTTTCGGTTGCTAAGTAGAGTTTACCTGAAACGATTCGGCCCACAGCAGAAAATGCATAGATGAAAGGAAAAATTAAGGTCAGTTTTTGGCTACTCGGGACCTCTCAGGTCTAGCAAAACAATTGAGAGCTGCACTGGGTGTTGGTTCCTTTTCAGAGTAGGAAGAACCCATCATCAAAATTGCAGTAGGAGGAGGAAAATGAATATTTATAACAATATATATACATATAAATGCATAATATTATATATATATATATATATATATATATATATATATATATATATATATATATATATATATATATATATATATATATATATATATGCATAATATTATATATATATAATCATTATTTATATTTGTCATGAAGGATAATATAATTTAATATCATTTTAGCAAAAACTAGTTTTGGCTCCATAATCAGAAAACGAGTCATGTAGGCTTTTACGTGCTGAGCTTCACAGGCATATTAATCTGGACTAGTTATTTGAATGTCAAGAGAATTACAGAAAATTATCCAAGGTCATACACATTCAATATATTTCAAATTTACCTCATTAAATTTACTTGAAATAAAATTATTAAGGCCTTCACCTTTCCGTTTGCAAGTGCCTTGCTGACAAAAGTGTGTTTCACAAAAAAAAATATAAGTTGCAAGGAAACTATGGAAATTCCAGGGTCAAGGTTGCGCTGCTGAGCCTTCCGTGTATGAGACCGCTAAAGGTATGGAAGTTTTCTGATGATTCAGCACCCAAGTATGAGTGTGACAGCGACCACTGTCCTGTTTCCTTTTTTCGAGCAACTCCCACTTCAAAAGAAGTGCTTATCTTTAAAAATGGTATAAACATTTGCTATCACTGAAACTCATCCTGTAAGCTTCCTTCGTCAATTTGTTATGAACGGCTTTTATTCTGCTAAAATTGTATGTTCCTCCGATAATTTTTCTTTTTTTTATTTTCCTGTTTTAAACGAAAGTCATAAATTGAAGGCTTATGTATCAGAAGGCAAATATATCAAGATCTAAAAACTAGGTTATTCTTTTTACTCACAGAAAAAGAGCTCGTCGTAATCTTCGTCGTAATTCCTGCCATTAAGTAAAACATTAAGGCAAGGCAAAAATGTCTGACTGGTAATCTTATCATCCATCTGCAAAGACGAACAAAACTCTTTTAAGAGTAATGAAATTCTGTGGGCCAGGAAAGCTTTCAAGTCTGGGTCTTTTTAAAGTTGGAGGCATAACATTCATTGAATCGTTTCTTTTATCACAATCTGTAAAATAATAGAAAAATAAGAAAAGTAGTCTGCAAACGAAATTATATTTTTTATGATGTTTAGATGCAAATGATTCCGGAAGGCGAATTACGTTAAATAATTTTCTCTTCAAATAGCATATTTCATAAGTATTCCAATGTTTCTCACCACCTCAAAAATAATGTAACGCATGGCATTTCTGTACTTTCAGACGTTACGCCACAAATAACCCATTACAATTTAATTTACTTTACTCTGAGCAGAGTCCTAAATTATGCCTTTTTGGGTTGGAAGTATAGTGTGCCAGGGACCATGATCACCTAGCCACCTAGAGAGACACGAGTTGATATCGACTATGTTGCACATATTCCAGTCGACGTTAGCTTCTCTACTCAGGATTCAAATAAGTCTATCCTTGACAACCCTTCTGTTATCTACGTCAATTTCTTAATCAAAATCCTATCATAAATCGTCTCCTATAATTTTTTAGTCTTTTCTACTCTTACCAAAAAACAAGGACACAATTATTCCTCCCATCCTTTCCTCCAGAGCCTCTTCCACCTCCTGACATACCTTACACACCTTGCTGAACTGCTTAATCATACCTTCGCTACCATACCACAAATTTTCACATGTCATCGTATTAACCCTCAGTGTCTTTCTATTTTTAGTTTTCTGTAAAAGAAAACTATTGTGCCGGCTTTTCAGTGCATCCGCACTATTTATTCTGTCCGCATCTTTTTCTGTCCGCATTTTTCTGTCCGTGCTCAGATCTTAAAAACTACTAAGGCTAGAGGGCTGCAAATTGGTATGTTGATCACCCACCCTCCAATCATTAAACATAGCAAACTGCAGCCCTCTAGCCTCAGCAGTTTTTATTAGTTTTCTGTAAATGAAAACAATTGTCCCGGCTATGTCTGTCCGTCCGCACTTTCTTCTGCCCGCACTTTTCTTGTCCGCCCTCAGATCTTAAAAACTACTGAGGCTAGAAGGTTTCAAATTGGTATGTTGATCATCCACACTCCAATAATCAAACATAGCAAATTGCAGCCCTCTAACCTCAGTAGTTCTTTATTTTATTTAAGGTTAAAGTTAGCCAAAATCATGCTTCTGGCAACGACATAGGATATGCCACCAACGGGCCGTGGGTGAAAGTTTCATGGGCCGCGGCTCATACAGCATTTTACCGAGACCACCGAAAGATAGATCTATTTTCGGTGGCTTTGATTATATGCTGTAGAGGCTGTACAAAAACTTCGATTGCCCCAAAGAATCGGCGCATTTTTTACTTGTATTATTTAACGTTAAAATTAACCATAATCGTGCTTCTGGCAACGATATAGGATAGGCCAGGACACCACCGGCCGTGGTTACAGTTTCAAGGGACGTAGCTCATACAGCATTATACCGAGACCACCTAAAAGATAGATCTGTTTTTGCTGGCCTTGATTATACGCTGTACAGAAAACACGATGGCGCCGAAGAAACTTCGGCGCATTTTTTGTTTCTTTAACCTCATAATTGACCCACTAACATCCTACACAGTGACTTCCAAGGGCATTCCCCGACTTACACCATCCCCTAATACTCTTTCATCATGCAACTTTAACTATCCTCACTCTTCTGCAATCTTCAAACTATGCACGGATGAAGAGATTGAAATTATGCATGACGTGTGGATACACCATCAAGAGTAATGGTATTCTATTACTCTTATTCTTATTCGTCTGTAGAATCTGACGTTTAATAACGGTGACCTTTTTGAAGGCAATTTTCCGAAATTAGCGAAGAACCAAAGCGTCTTCTAGCTACAGCAGCACCTCCCCATATATTAAAAAGTGTTCGATCCGCGAAAACTGGTGAAGGGATTGGTTTCAGTATTTTGTTATTCTTTTTTAACACCTGAAGTTGCGTTCTAGTGCACCTTGGTCAAGGGATGTTCATATATCCAATCTTTTTTTACTTTACCGGGTTTTACCTTAAATGCCCTCGAATATTTTGAGTACAAAGCTTAAAAACTGGCCGTGCAAAGAACCATGACAAAACACTTTAGTTCAACAAAAACCACGTCTTGGTTATTTTCAGTCTTTTTTTTTTATAAAACTTCAGTTGAAATCTTTTTACAATAGTTTGATTATTATGAACATTTTGATGTATGCAATTCTGTCGAAAAACTGACGAAGCTGGGTTGGGAAGATTTTTACTGATGCTTACTATCCATGAAGAACTAGAAATTAGGAAATATCTGAATATCCTATGAAATTTTAGAATGCTCTGATCCTTATAATGTTCATTATTTCAGAAGGCAATATACATAAAACGTTTCCTCCTACATTTCCATAATATGATTTCCCTTTGTTCAAAATAGAATGATTATTATTGCATGTGGCAAAAAACCTTACTTGGTCTGAAATATAGTTAGGAAAACATTTTGTCTCCTGCATTTTTAGATCGTCATCTTTCTTGGATCAAAACAGATGATTATGGAAGTTCAGAATTACTGTGTTATTGTGGGTATAGGAACGAAAATATCCGATCACTCTTCGTTTTTACGATACTGTTAAAAAACGTAGTGACTGTTGGCAAGTATTTGATATTTTGTATTTAAAAATAAGAACTAATTTCTATCTTCCCTTTACTTGTGATCTCAGAAATCTTTGATCCACCCTGATTTCCTGACATATTTTAAATTTCTTGACTCAAGGTGTTAAGGTGTTGGCACCTTAGCCAGCATGTTCTTAAAAATCTTGTTTATCTATTTCTAGTTAAATTTACCACCATCAATTTGCTTGGTGTGATCATCGCATGCACATATGTTACATATTTGCATGTCTGCTTGTACATGACACTGATGTATATAAATATATCTGTGACTCATGAGTGAGTAGCAATCATATTTTCTCTTTATGCTCATATTTTATTCCCCCAAAAAATTATTGCAGCGAAGGCAATTATGTGAGATTTTCTGACTGCCAAGGCTTAACTGTATTCATAAATCAGAACAGATGCTAACATGCCGGTTTTGTGAATAATTTTCGTATTATCAAAGGCCTCGTAAAATTTAATAACGTTACTGAATCAGTGTAATTGGACTGCAATTGATTAGGGTAGCCTCACACTTGACTCTCTCTCTCTCTCTCTCTCTCTCTCTCTCTCTCTCTCTCTCTCTCTCTCTCTGTTTATGTCGTTAGCGGTAATTGCACAAAACGAATACACTCGCAGCTTATAACCTCATGTACGATTAGGATTTGACGATAGAATCTCCCCATACAGTACCTTGCTTTGAACACAAGGCTTGGTGACAGCATGCTGAACACAATAAACTGGGAAAATTACATTGTGGATAGTTTGTCCATTCCGCGTTTTTCACAGACAAAATAATGTTTTGCTCGCATCTAGAGATTCATGATACACGAATACATAGTTCTCCTCGCGCACTGATGTTATATCTTCATTTTTCTTTGATGAGGTAAATCAGTTCCAGGCAGTATCCCTTTGCATTGAGGGAGAACGTTATTAAGGCTTGGGAGCTTTTTTACGACCTTTGATATCACTTATTTTATTGCACCGACGTGAACCGTTAGTTGTCGGGTATGTTCGTTACTATTTCAAAAGACATTTTGGTAAAGGTGGAAGTCTAAGATACCTCAGACACCAAAGTTACGGTTTCAGTTCTGTTTGTTTATTTATTTATTTGTTTATTTACATATTTCTTTTTTGTTTGTTTGTTACCAGGAGTACTCATCAAGTTGTGTAGATTTTCAAAAATATTTTGTCAGAGGTGTGATTAAATTTTTGGAAAGGCCCAAAACTTGATAATGGACCTTGTGATGCTGGGAAAGACGGTTGTATTTAGTGTTGATAGAGGTTTGTCCTTTGAAGAACTGGGATTTTTCCATTGAATATGTGTCATCATACCTTTTTCCTTAAATTCATATACCTTTTTCTGATATTTTTTTCATTTCTCTCGTTTATTTATTGATTTACTGTATCAAAATATTCTTAGATAAACAGATTCAACTTCTCGGAGCACATTTTGGAATGTATTGAAAATACGTGGGTTCTCTCTCTCTCTCTCTCTCTCTCTCTCTCTCTCTCTCTCTCTCTCTCTCTCTCTCTCTCTCTCTCTCTCTCGGCGCGGTATTGCACCTTATTTCATGGTGCCTGCTTTCTTATCATGCTCAAGATTTTATCTCGTCATATTTTGAGGATAACAACAAGCTACATCTCTCTCTCTCTCTCTCTCTCTCTCTCTCTCTCTCTCTCTCTCTCTCTCTCTCTCTCTCTCTCTCTCTCTCTCTCTCTCTCTCTCACCAGTACACCGCAACCTGACGTAAAAACATACAGTAGAGAATTTCGTCTCTTCTGTACCACCTCTTGTACTCTTAGATATTGATTGATTTATTTACAAGGGTGTGAGAGCAACTTTGTTCATCGATACAGTAAATTAATAATTTGAGCGAAAAATTATATTCTTTTTTTATGAAACATTCACACATTTATTTATGATTCATGAATATTTTGAGGTGTTACTGTTGTTATGCATGGAAATTGATAGAAAAAAATTAAATTACATTTTTCAGACATCCAGCTTCCTGCACGAACTTAAGAATATTCCTTGAACTACACACATTGTCCTCCCCGGTGTCTCTGAGAGAAGTTGAATGCCTTGTTAATCGAGGAACAGCAGAGGCAACGGCTTCTCGGGTTCCCAACGCACAGTCAACAGACCCAAATACTCATCACAGAATGTCAGCGGTTTTCCAGTTATCAAAAACCCCTGAGTTAAATGTGTGGGCAGTCCTTATGGCCCCTATCTCTTAATCTCTGGTATATTGCTGATTTGGTCATTTCCGACCATCCTTTCCCATGAAGTTTCCCAGTTACCCTTTAGTTTCTTGTTGTCATAATGAGACAGTATCCCTGTATGGCAGGCGAATCCTTACCATGAGTCCTGCCATGTCATTTCCTTGCACACCGAAAAGTGCTGGTGCCCCCCAAAATTCACTTTAATAAAAAATGGCATCATCACACAGCTATCATTCAAGGATTTTATTGCCAGTCGATGCTTCTCATTGAAATTTCCCAGTGAGTGAAAGGCAATGTGAGACTTGCCAAAAAATTATAGTCTCTCCGAAGACAAATTAAATTTTCCTTCAGTGCCCCTTGGATAACACAGGGGCAACAGCGCATAAAGGAAACATGGTGTTAGAGGGACGCTGAACTCAGCATCAGGAAAAAATCATCTCCAAATCCAATACCAGATTTGCAAGCATCGTTGTCTTTTGTTTAAAAGCAAGTTCTATGAGAGTAAAAAACTACTTCCTCTGCCATTTCCCTCTTTTCTGTATTAATCATTGACAGTTCTTTTTTGGTGATGAATGCCATGGGAAAGGGCGAGTAAGTGTTCAGAAGAATTTAAAAAGCCTTATATTATTTTTCTTTAACTTGATTTTATTCTTTATCGTCACTTAACTTTCCGACACCAATCTAGTGTCATTTTCGCATTAGTTTTTTGAAAATGGCTTTACTTAATTATCCTTTTTCTTGTCTGGCTCAGTACGTGTGTGTGTCATTAAATATTTGTTTTCTATGTGCGTATGTACATGAATTATGCAACGCACAAATTTATATTCCTTTTTGACAGTGAAAGTATATACGAGTACTAGTATATACAGACTGTTATTTTTTTGTCTGGGATAATATACTATGTGCAGACTTTTATTCTTTGTTTTGTCAGAGAAAAAGTCACATCATCGCCGATGAAAATGGTTTGTCATAAGGCGAAGAGCAATGTAATGAAGAATACATTCACCATAATTCGCTACCCAGATAGCTTCCTCGAACCCTTCGTCTTTATTCTGGATACAAAACTTTCCGAGGAAATTTTGATAATGGGAGGAGGTAACCAGAAATGGTGAAAAGTTTGAATGTATGCAGGGACTTTTGAACCAATTCTCCTTTATAGAAGTGAAGTAAGGCTGTTACTCTGAATGACGGAGAATAGGTAAAAACTTTTGACATGAACAGTTTGCGCAGTATTTTTGGACCAAGAAGAGTTCAGTACGTGAGATATGCATGAATATGAAGAAGACAAAGTAAGAAAGTTTGCACATATCGATAACAGTTTATTGAAGGAATTAAGTCACATACAGAGAATGGAGGGTGATTGGATGGTGGAAAATACACCAATCAGAGGTTTTAGCAAGACTCTGAGAGGGAGACTTAAGAAAGTTTTTTGGGTAGAAGGAACAATGAGGGTGTTGGAATGAAAGATTAGGCGATTGGAGCATTACAAATGTCGGGGATGGACTTCTAGTGATGAGGATTCCTTGTCTTTATGAGAAGTGCTGAAGTTCTAGAGGTTTTCATGCAAGAGGATCAATCTTAAATCTGCAATTCAAAACGTTGTAGACACTGGGACTTTCTTTTTCTCTTGATCCCTTTTTGTTGCAATGGAATACTGATAAATATATACTTTATATCTATATCTATCTATCTGTCTACCTACCTATCTATCTATCTATATATATATATATATATATATATATATATATATATATATATATATATATATATATATATATATATATATATATATATATATATAGTATATATATTTTATGTTTTTCCTGGCGATTTAGTTTGAAATATTCTCTGTGAGACAGGTAGCAACAATTTCAGGCAATTTAGCCTTGTGGTTCCGACTTCGGGGGTCCAGGAAAACATAAAAAAAGAGGAAAACAAAAGGAGAATTTCATATGAGCGTAAGGCTCTTCTACTGAAGGGAAATATTACGTAAAGACGTGGGCAAACTTAAAGGAGTGTATTTACACAACTAACATTAGTACGGGAAAGAGGAATGCAATTAGATTATTGATCCTGATGGGGATTCCTACGGGATGAATGAAACTGGGGGGATTCCAGACACAGTCCAAGAAGCTTCCACGATATAGGGTCCCTCTGAAATGAGAGATATGCATATTATACGCCAGTAATGAAAATAGACAAAAGAGTAATGAATTCGAAGCTGCACTGAGGGTGCCAAGGGGCTTCGATGAATTAATAATAGCTTATCAGTGCCGACACTCGAGGAGCACGGACATTTGACAAGAGATTCGGTGATTACTGGCACTCAAATTAAGTAAATGTTACAAAGAAAAGCGTGAATGAATGGAGGTCTACCAGAGCACTTTACCGTAAGGCAGGTTTGGTTCCAGCGCAGAAAGCAGTCTGTGGATGACTTGCGATTTCCGAGGGCAAGTTTTCTTCCATGTGGTGAGATGCAAGGGCTTCAGTAAAGGGCAAGGCGATGGGGGCTTCTCGAAACTCCAAGCAAGTGGAGTGGGTCCTCAGTCCAGCCTGCATCCAAGGGAACACATGTTTGGGGCCGGAGTGCACAGGGGAGAAGTATACTTTGAAAGGCCACGTGGTTAGTAGCTAAGGGCATCGCACTCTACTCCATCCCATCCAGCGTGCGTGTGAGAGCGAACCTCGGCCTGGTTTCTGCTTTTATCTCCTCCTATGGGGCAGGGGGCACATCCAACACATAGGGGGCGTTGAGTCATGTTCAGCTGATGCCCACAGGGGTTTTTTGCCTGAAAAGGACAACCAGACAGATTCACTTTTGCCTCAGAAATTATCTACTTAAAGGGAGTGGCTAACAATCGGTTTTAATCCCTTGTATTCTGACCGTGCAAAATATCAATTGGCAAACAAGAAGCGAAAGGAAAGGGAGCAATTTTCTAGTGAAGTCTTGCTATTCTTAATAATATATATATATATATATATATATATATATATATATATATATATATATATATATATATATATAATATATACATAAATATATTGTATATATGCCACCCTAGTTGCAAATTCAAATACTCCTCGAGGCTGAAATCTAAATTCAGAATTACACAATAAACGGCAGTGTATTAGACATGATAGTACTGGGTTCTACTTCTATATTTTACACATACACACACATACAGTATACACACACACATATATATATATATATATATATATATATATATATATATATATATATATATATATATATATATATATATATATATATATATATATATATATATATATATATATATATATATATATATATATATATATATAAATAAATATATATATATATATATATATCTTATATATATGACAATTGTATCCAGTATGTCAAAAGAACATACATGTTACATTCCAGCTCTATTCTCAAAGTTTAAATCCTCCCGGTGGTGTTAAAATTTCTTCAGTTCTTTCTTTATTTTTCGGTCTTAGGCTTTGTCGTGACAATTGTATCCAGAAAGCGTGAAGAAATCGAGAAGTTAAGAGGGCTTTGTCGCTATCAAAGAAATACGTAAATGTGTGTATGCATATATATATATATATATATATATATATATATATATATATATATATATATATATATATATATATATATATATATATATATATATATATATATATATTTAGTATAATTACGTATATGTTCATATATATGTATTTACACAAATATATATAAATTTTATATATACATATATATATATATATACAGTATATATATATATATATATATATATATATATATATATATATATATATATATATATATATATATATATATATACATATATGTAAAAGTACATAAGGCTTAAAGTTAACTCTGAAAATAATACACACTCACACACATATATATATATATATATATATTTATACATACACATATATATATATATATATATATATATATATATATATATATATATACATATACATATATATATATATATATATATATATATATATATATATATATATATATATATATATATATATATTTATTTATATATATATATATATATATATATATATATATATATATATATATATATATATATATATATATATATATATATATATGTATGTATGTAAAGTTGCCTTCTGAATATGTGGTTACTTGTACGTCGCTTACGAGCGTATGAGTCATGTCACAGGTGGCAGAGATGAAAGCGCAAAGTTTAATCTTTTATATGGAAAAAACCTGCAGCCCTTCAAGTCCAACATGTTTCAAATGATATATTTATCGCCGTTAATCCGGCAAAATATGTTTGTAATTACATGACCTGGTTTTAGATTTTCCGGAGTTCAGTATCAATGAAAAAATTCTAGATTCGGCTGCTGATATTTGAGTGATGGTTTCGGGGTTAGATTTAATTCACGAAGATATTGAGTTGTTCTGTTTCTGTGCCATTATCAATAATATACTTACTGTAATGAATAACTGACTAAATTTAGAACTTATAATTATTTGATGAAAATTATAATTAAAATTATTTGAGGGAAATTATAATTTATAATTATTTGAGGAAATTTATAATTTATAATTATTTGAGGAAAATTATAATTTACAATTATTTGAGGAAAATTATAATTTAGAAATATTTGTGAAAGTTATAATTTATAATTAGGCTATTTGAGGACACGAAAGAAAGAATGGCATGTTGATGGCGAATCCATACTAGCATGCGCCCAAAAAACTATTTCTGTTTGCGGTAAACAGAGGTGAGATAAAACTGTCTTTCCAAAAGAACAAATATAGTATTTCAGGAAATCTCACTTCTGTTAGCTTTTGGCTTTCCCAACTCGGCCTTCCTGGCTGTAATCCAATATATTAATTAAGTTATACCAGATTCCAAGTAATCCCAGGGTTAATGATAATTAACCTGTTGACCATCATCCCCTTCCTCTTCATTAAGCCAGAACAGGTTGATGGTCCCTGACCTTAATTAGCTTTTGGAATGGCAAACTTTGCAATCGCCTCCGTGTCTCTGTTAGTCTCTGCTGCTGATGGGGCGTTCGCCTGTCCGAGACGTCCAGAACGTTTCTCTGAAAAATAATTAAATAAATCCTTCCTGCTTCTTAAAAATTTGGGGTAGATATTTGTTATTTTGACTCTTGATGAATCATGGTTAGACAGGGGGAGAAATTATGAGCTGTTTAACATATTTTTGTGTAAAAATACATCTACTTTTATTTCACCAAGACTGATTCTTAGCGCTGTCGCTCTTAGCTTGCCGCTCACATTCCGAGCCTTTGAATATATTCAATAGGTTTACAGTTTTATTGATGCACATATAATTATAATAAAGATTAGTTTAACCAGACCACTGAGCTGATTAACAGCTCTCCTAGGGCTGGCCCGAAGGATTAGACTTATTTTACTTGGCTAAGAACCAATTGGTTACCTAGCAACGGGACCTACAGCTTATTGTGGAATCCGAACTACATTATAACGAGAAATAAATTTCTATCACCAGAAATATATTCCTCCAATTCTTATTGATGCACAGCCAGATGCGGTCGGCATATCCATAAGACAGAAAAGGAAATGGTGAGAAAAAGTGGGGACTAACCCGGAAGGAAGAAAAAGCACCGCCTTAGCAGGACTGAAGGATTATTCGAGTGAGGAAAATCCGAAGCGAGGAGAAGGTCAGCTGGGCCAGGCAAGCTGTTTTCCACAGAATAGTTGGGAGAGGAAGTGAAAGGGTAGGTGTCACGACGCCACCTGGCGGGAGAGACAGCGCGGTCTCCCTTGAGACAATTTGAAAGCGGGTTAGAAGAAAAGTGTGGCAGTATTTATTGATCGTATGAATTGCCTTTGATTTTTTTTTTTTTTGTATAAGAGGAGAAGTGTATGAAGAACACGGATTAAAAAATGGACTGTTACAGATAACATGAAGATGTAGTAACTGTGATGATGCAAAAAAACTTGAAATATCTACACCATTCCTATAGTCAGTAGTAATATGTATGTGATATCTTCAAAATAATGTCAGGTATCTCGTCAAGGGTTTGTACACATGCCATTAATCGGGATAATAACATAGGTGTGGTAAACTGTTAAAACATCAAATATTTATTTCGATTCAATCGGCTATTTCCAGTCAACTGCGGGATCTGTGTCAAAATACGCAGTAAATTCAGTTCTACCATATTGACGTAAAGCTTCTCATCATTGTTCAACCATGACATGTAACTACAGCATGAACAAATACACGTGTTCGCGTAAAAATTAAAGAAATAGAAAATTATATATATGTATATATACATATATATATATATATATATATATATATATATATATATATATATATATATATATATATATATATATATATATATATATATATATATATATATATATATATATATATATATATGTATATATATATATATATATATATATATATATATATATATATATATATATATATATATATATAACACCGTAAACACACTTCCCATCTATAATGAGGAGTGGGCTCAGTGGTCTTTACTTACACTCCAACCTGGGCTTCCATAGAATCTCCTTTTCTGGATATAGCCTTCTGCCACCCTACCATCATCTGATACTTTTATATATATATATATATATATATATATATATATATATATATATATATATATATATATATACTCGTGTGTGTGTGTGTGCTGTTTGTGAGTTGTTCCAGACAAAAATATGCAACAATAACAGCCATTTTCATACTTCAGGTGCTGAATCATTGATGATAGCCCTGTACAGTAAAACTTCCACAACATCTTACACTTCAAGCACCTACACAGAAGGCTCACTAGTAGTTTATCAAACTCACTCACCCTGCACATTGAGCTCTTTACACCTACATTGCAAGCATTTTGCATTTCCTGGGTGATAAGGGTTGTCCTTTCCAGTTTCTCATCCAGTCCTTCTGTCTACTCATTTGTAAGTCTTCCAATCCTAATTCTCCATAACACTTCGGAATCATTCACTCTTTTTACCAAACTGCCATCGCTGTGGGTCGCATCGTCTGTTTCAATCCTCGTTAATTTTCCAACACGCCGGGATGAAAGTTTATGTACTATATGTATGCAGCAGTTGGCTGTAGTGTGCTGCCTGTTGATTGAGCTGATTATCTCAAGTTTTTGAAATTTATAAAATTACGTATTCTCTATGTAGAACATAATGGCACTTCAAGTTTCAAGGAACTGAAACAATTCCATTGAATTTTCCCTGCAAACGAAACAAATTTCTAATTGTCTACCAAACTATTTTCATGATAATAAACAATTTTCTTCTTTATAATGAAGTAAAAGGTATTGTGACAAACGAAATTTAAACAGTTGGGCTAAAGAAAATGATTAGGATTAGGACAGAGCCGTTCTGCACGTACAGCTCAAAGGATCCAGTAAGTGCATCACCTCCAAGTGATGATGGATGTGAACGCGATATTTCATTTCCCTCCTCTCAACACGCATTGTTGTCTCAGATGAAAAACGTTAGATGTCAGTGACTTTTCGCGGTGATATTCGTCGTGTTTTAATTATCATAAATTTTCGTCGTGAAAGATACGCATGTGAATGAAAAACTACGAAATTTCTCATCAACAAACCCCTCATGATTGCCGTTTGCTGACCTCACAGCATTCCATCACCTCTTGACTAAGACATATATACATATACATAAAAATTAAAATACATAAATATATATATTTATATATACATATATATATATTATATATATATATATATATATATATATATATATATATATATACATACATATATTTATATATATATATATATATATATATATATATATATATATATATATATATATATATATATATATATATATATATATATATATATATATATATATATATATACCAATGAGCAAGGGACGGGAATGCCCGAATACAGACATCAAACGGGAAGGCGGACAGGAATAGTCTTGAATAGTCATTTGATTACATGTTTATTTTCAACTTTTCATAATCCATGATTGCATCTGATGATAAAACAGGTTGTTCCGAAATTGAACACTCAGACTTCGGCTGTTCCTTTATACCTGTCGTGATAATAATGTTTTTGTTGTTTTGCTTCTCTTTCGAAGACCTCATTTTCTGTACTTGTGTCGTACTGACAGGTTGGCTCCATACCCTTAGTTACTTTTATTTATTTATTTATTTGTTTTCTTATTGTGATTTTAAATTTTAGCGTTTTAAAACATAAATATTTTAAATATAATTTATTTTTTATTTTTTTTACTTATCTTTTATATGTTCTATTTGTTTTAATTAATTTCTCAGTGTTTTGCCTGTTCCCCGGTGTCCTTTGTGTAAAAAATGTCCCTTTTAAGTCGACTGTCGTTTTTTATGTTCTGAATTTGCTTTTGTATATTTTTTCTGTAATTTTTATTGTCAATGCTTTTTGTTTTTAAATCTAGAACTCCTGATGATGTAATCATGGATTATGAAACGTTGGGAATAAACATGCAATCAAATGACTATTCAAAAGTATTCCCGTCCGCCTTCCCGTTTGATATATATATATATATATATATATATATATATATATATATATATATATATATATATATATATATATATATATATATATATATATATTATATATATATATATATATATATATATATATATATATATATATATATATATATACATATATATATATATATATATATATATATATATATATATATATATATATATATATATATATATATATATATGCATATATATGGGTTAACTCGGCACATATTGTTTCTCGTGATGCTGCATATGATTAAAAATCCCCGATGTAGCCACCGCATGAAAATTTTAAAAAAGCAAGACATTGTGAAAAGATGCAAGGTGTTATTGCTTCAGAAGGTAATTTGAAGGGAAGTGCCCTTTCAGCCTAGAAGTGCTCTCGTTATTGGCCACCTCCACCGCATAAAACTTTAAATTAAACTCAATGGGCGAATATGAGCGGATGCAGTATTGATTGCAGATATGCAGGAGAGATGTCAACGACAGGTTTTTTTTTTCAGAATGTTTTTGCATCGAGCAGCACTTATTTTGGGAAAATTTTCTGTCCTTGAAATTTTATACATATGTATGTATATATATATAATATATATATATATATATATATATATATATATATATATATATATATATATATGTGTGTGTGTGTGTGTGTGTGTGTGTGTGTTTTTGTTTGTGGTCAAGGGGTTGACAGACAATACCTTGTATTGACGATGTAAGAAACAGCCAAAGAACAAAATTATAGGTTTTCAGGGTTCTGAAATAAAATAATGTCAGTTTTTTGGCACGCAGTGACAAAGAAGAAGGAAAAGGGCGAAGGTAGGGATAGTTTTTCATATCGAGGAATGTCTCATTTAAAGGACTGTAAAAACAGTGCGACAAGAGAAAAAGCAGTAATGAGAGTCTATTGTCCCGCAATGGAAAACAGTGAAAGTGCAAAATAATGTTTTCCTCAGTCTGAATCTGAGCCTTGCTGTTGTCTGGAGAATCGGAAAGGGCAACTGAATCAAAGAGGTACAGGCTCGAATCTTGATTAGGGCAGTGCACATATCACATATTATTCTCTTTAAGTTATGCAAAGATATAGCTGATTTGTTATTAGTCGTTTAATCATAGCTCAGTATTTTGAAGTATAAAACTGTCATGAGTAAAATTAGTGCAGATTTAAGTATACCTTAGTTTAACCAGACCACTGAGCTGATTAACAGCTCTCCTAGGGCTGGCCCGAAAAATTAGACTTTATTTTGCGTGGCTAAGAACCAATTGGTTACCTAGCAACGGGACCTACAGCTTATTGTGGAATCCGAACCACATTATACCGAGAAATGAATTTCTATCACCAGAAATAAATTCCTCTAATTCTTCATTGGCCGGCCTGAGTCTCGAACTCGGGCCTAGCAGAGTGCTAGCTGAGAATTCAGAGACTAATATATATATATATATATATATATATAAATATATATATATATATATATATATATATATATATATATATATATATGTATATATATATATATATATATATATATATATATATATATATATATATATATATATATATATATAAACGTGGTACTCAGCTGTATGGTGAATAGGGGTTAATTTTGAGTCCAAGTACAGAATCTGAATTCAACAGGAATAAACTAATTCAATTCTTGATGTTTCTGGGGAGCTAATTGAATAAGGTGGCAGTCACCCATGTTCCAACCAAAAAATTCATAGGTATGAATCCTGGTATTCTAATCATATATAATTCCATGTGAATGTTAATCCCAAGGTATAGTCATAACAATTTCAAAAGGTAATTTCGGGGTTAATATTTGATAGTATAAAATCATAATTTGTAAAATAAGTGCCAAAACTATCTTGAAGAATTATATATAGCCACGTGTTACAAACGTGGTACAGTCATGCTCAAATTTGAGGTGGCATGATTCTTTTTGTATCGTCCAAAATCCCAGACTCAGCGTAACGTTGCCTAGTAGTGCTAAAATTTATTTTTTATTTCCAATGTCATACCTGTCGACAAGTTTGCGAGTTCACAGTTAGCACTATTTTCCCTATGGTTATATAAATATGATCCCTTTTATGCATGGGTATAATTCGTAACCTATGTGATTTCAACTGATTTTTTTTTTTTTTTTAACATTGCTTAGCTCAAAGCACGGTGTGACAAGGTTAGTGGTGCCGTCAATGACAGCGCGCTCAACATGCTCCTCAGGCTGGTCAACGTAACTACCTCTGCCACATTATAACAGTAGACCTAATAAGCTCAGCAATCATAAACAACATTTTCAAAATAGGAATATGAATTACAAAAATTTTTCTTTGAATGTTGAAGTTTTAATCTGTGTTCAAGCTGCCTGTATGTTGCAAAATGATTTATAGTGTAAAAAAAATAATCTAAGCTTCTGAGATGTAGTCTCTGTTACTAAAGAATTCATTTGTAGTGATTACTGTTCTTTGAAGAATAAACGATGATGATGGTTTTAATGATATGGAGAAGATGGCTGTTAAACGAAATATTAATTAGTATTAATATCAAAGCCTATGGAACATTTGTTTTTAAACTGGCTTAAAATATTATTTTCTTAAAAGTCTTTCTGCTCGCTTTTGGTGCATAATTTATTCATTCATAAGGTAACCTGAAGTGCAAGAATGTATAGATAACTTCATATGCTTTCTGGCCAGAAACTGTTAATATGGAGATGCAAATGCTAAGTGTAATGTATTTATAGTAAGTAAAGAAATCTAACACACCTAGGCCTAGGAACAAAATCTTGGCTTTAACAAACGAATAATTGCATAGGCAAATATTTGCTAGTAAGCCATAATTTTTAAGTGGTTAAGAAATATAACTTAAATAATTTTCTTTTTATGAAAATCCAAATATTCCTCTAACAAACATAAAATAAATGTTTTCAAGGTAATTTCATTGTCGCTACTCACTGTAGACCTATGATCCAGGTGGTTCAATGAGCCACTCCAATGGCTGTGTCACAATCGCTCCTCCCACCCTTTGATATCGTATTTACTCATTTACGTTTTTTTCAGTATTCAGGCGTAAAAACAATCAAATAGGACAATTTCAAATCTTATGGTTGCACTGGAAGCAATATTAAAATTTATGACAAATTTTTTCCTTTTTTTATTACTCTAACATTTGAACAGAGGTTTGATGATGGCATTTTTTGTCAAACGCATTTTAGATGAGTGAACCAAAGTTTTTAAAATGGTTCGTAACTGTTTTTCCAAAATTTGGCTACACGTTGTATTTTCTTAGTTTTGAAATATATGGCAGATTCCACTCTTGCGAAACATATTATGGTCTTATTGTATGAAATAATCGTGTTTCCGCATTGAAATAAGAGATAAAAATTGAGCATATTAGGTTGCCGGTTCGTGAATTTTTAACGAAATCCTATGTAATCATGTCGTATCACTTAAGAGCATAGCTGTACTCAAGAAATAATGTTGTAAACAGGTTGAAATCGGAAGAGTTAAAATCAATTATCTTTCTCTCTTGATGATAGGGTGTATAAAATCACCGTCACCCATGGTACAACCGAAATACATTGATTCTAATCCTGGTCATATTCAATTCCTTTATTCACAAGGTGTGGTGAATTTTATATATATTGCTGATATGTTTCATTATCAAAACTAATACAACGTTAAACACGAAATTACTGATAAGGAAAAGGTTCGAATTCGGGTCGTGGTGATGCACTTACCATATTTATTTTTCCCTTGGGTGTGTCATTCTTAAGGTAAAGTAAATTCGATATTAATGGGTTACCTTTGCGGGAATATTTGAAAATATAAATGTCATGTGCAAAATTAAATGACAGAACTGTCACATACACACATATGGAGCCACAAATTTAATACTTGTATCATGGTAATGTTGTTAATTCTGATTATAAGTAGAGAACCAGAATTCGTCGGGAATATGTACAGGAGAGTCGTAATAAAATGTGTATTGGTTCGAATCCTGTTCATGGTAAGATCAATCGTTTAATTAAATGAAGTATGATCTGGGGAAACTACCCCAAATGATTAATAGATGCATGTAATTACCACAAGAAACAAATTGTACTTTTTATTTTCTTTCGGTGTTCGCCCTAATAATAAAAATTTTACTTGTAATGCAACAATATGTATTACTGCATTAAGAAGATACTTAAAATGACATGATCAGCGTGGTTGCCCACATGGATTTTGTGAGTTTAGCCTAGGACAGAGATGGGCAACCCTTGGCCGTGCGCCAAAGTGGCACGCTAACGACTTCTTTCTTGTTCGTGAAACCTGAGGCTCACCTTAAGAAAATGACTAAATAGATAAAATTCTTCAGTTTGTTTTATATGGCAACCGCATGTGCGTTGGCGACAATACATGGTTGTCTTAGTACTTATTGAGTCAATCATTTGCCTGCCCTCTTAGGGGGGTAGTGCCATCAGTGCACCTCATACGGTGCACTGTAGGCATTACTGGTTTTTGCAGCGTACCTTCGGCCCCTAGCTGCAACCCCCTTTCATTCCTTTTATTGTACCTCCTTTCATATTTTCTTTCTTCCATCTTACTTTCCACCCTCTCCTATCATTTGATTCATAGTGCAACCGCGATGTTTTCCTCCTATTACACCTTTCAAACATTTTACTGTCAATTTCCGTTTCAGCGCTGAATGACCTCTTAGGTCCCAGTGCTTGGCCTTTGGCCTAAATTCTATACCCCATTCCATTCCATCATTTGCCTTCAGACCGTTCAGTTTCTCAGTATCTTCAGTTTTCTCCCAGCCTCCATAAATAAGATCTGCTTTGGATACTTCTTGTATTTCAGTTGTTTAACACGGAAAGTGAAGTGTATTATCATACTACCCTCAGACAAGAATGCTATTAATAAGTCAACTTTATCTTCTTAGATTTTTGTCAGTACTTTTGAACAACCTTCAGCTTTTCGCTAGGCGTTCAATAGTTTCGTCAATACCAGAACAATGTGTAATAATAGTTATCGTGATTGGCTGACTTTTGATTCTGAGTACAGAACTTGACTTCTATAAGCATATGGAACGCAGTCTCTTATTTCTTTTGTTGACCGAGTGCATAAAGTTACTGTCATGCATTTTCAACTCATAAAGTCATAGGATAGGCATACTCAGTGTATATAATATATATTCGGATGTAAGTTATTAACAAACCATAGTGAGCTCTCTCTCTTTGTATGTATGTATGTGTGTGTGTGTATATATATATATATATATATATATATATATATATATATATATATATATATATATATATATATATATATATATATATATATATATATATATATATATATATATATATATGGGTAACTAATTGTAAATATGGAAGTCTCTTACTTCAGTTTTTCTGGTCTTTTATTCTGAACACTTTTCGTAGGACTCAATCGGCAGAGTTCGTAAAGAATGACTTCAAGTCGTTCTCTGAACTCTGCAAGATAATAAAACAGCATTAAGGGAAAGCTACAGTATATTCAAACCGATACCTTTCGACTGATTATATTCTTAAAACAATTTCTCTGATGAATGTTTTATTCAGGTCAATCAATAAAAGTGTGTCATGTCTTCTGTAATGACTCCCAGAAAAGAATTCTCTTTTGAAATGCAGTAGTGAAGAGCACTTCCCTCATTTGACTATTCCTCAGGTAATATTTTGTGACCTCTAACTCTCGTGAGTTTCCGTGTATGCTCTAACAACACAAATATTTCTGCTTGCTCCGTTGGACAGTTGGAAAATTCGCAACACGCTAATTAAACCGAATATTTTAGAATTCTCTCTCTCTCTCTCTCTCTCTCTCTCTCTCTCTCTCTCTCTCTCTCTCTCTCTCTCTCTCTCTCTCTCTCTCTCTCTCAGGTGGGATTAGTTTGCGCAGTTTAAACATAATTTTCCCTTTGACCCCGAGAGGCTTCCTCCTGATTAAATCTAATTTCTTAATTAAGCTTGAACATTCTCTCAGGTCACAATCGCCTTAGAAAGAACTGTTTGTCTACGGAGAACGATTACGTCATAATTCCCCCATTTTAAAAGTCTCAGCTTAAGTTGGGCCTCATTATCATAATGGGCCTTTTGGAGATTTGATATCCAGTTATTGATCTTGAAATATCGAAAGTCCCCGAGACTCATAAGATGAGACTTGATTTTTGTAATTCAGTAACTTGCTTTTAGACTTCTAAAGTTTATATATAATTCACATTTTTAGCAGGATATAATATACTTAAATATTTACAGATATTTGATACAGTTCTAGTAAATACTTTTCCGTTTAATCTCTTTAGAGAACGTAATAAACTTTTCATGGGTCGTGCCTCGACTGGTTATCTTTTCTTACCATAAAAACTGATGAAGAATTGTCTGCTGGATAGCCCTGCAAATTCCCTATTTAATTCAAGCAAAAAAACCCTTCCTCAGGTTGTCTATTTGTCTTAAAACCAGTTCAGGGATAGGCCTACTCTTCTGTTGCTGATTCGTTGCCCACGAAGAACAAACAGCTTTGTCAGATGCCCTTCATCTGCGAATATCCTACACAGAGCTCAATATGTGAACGACAGACGTAACTTGACCTAATTTGTATTCAAGTACAGTACCTAGTGTTTCTTATGGTATTCTTATATATAACAGATCTATGGTTATATAGATATTTATATATATATATATATATATATATATATATATATATATATATATATATATATATATATATATATATATATATATATATATATATATATATATATATATATATATATATATATATACAAAATTTTTATCACACCGTGATTTATATACATTCATGAAGCTACAAATGTCACTTAATTTCCAATTCACGTTACTTCGGGAATATCCCCGATGGGGAATTATCACCGAAGGGGAACTTTTAAAGTGATAAATGGATCGGAACCGCCAGGTCTCGACCCCTCGACACGGTAACTTACAGCGACTCCATTCGACGGTCAAACCATTGAGCCACCAAGAGTGGTCATAAGTCAATGCCCAATCTGCCGTACTTATTTACCCGTCGAGATCGGGGAAATCGTACTTGGCTTCGGCATTAACCCACCTCCACCATGATAGCTCATTGGTACGTTTGGAGCACGCAGCTCTTATTATGAAATTTTTTATCACCGTGATTTATATGCATTCATGAAGCTACAAATGTCGCTTAATATCCAATTCACGCTGCTTCGGGAATATCCCCGATGGGGAATTATCACCGAAGGGGAATTTTTAAAGTGATAAATGGATCGGAACCGCTGGGTCTCGACCCCTCGACACGGTAACTTTCAGTGACTCCGTTCGACGGTCAAACCATTGAGCGGGGGAATTGTCACCGAAGGGGAAATTTTAAGTGATAAATGGATCGGAACCGCCAGGTCTCGACCCTCGACACGGTAACTTCTTGGTGGCTCAATGGTTTGACCGTCGAATGGAGTCGCTGGAAGTTACCGTGTCGAGGGGTCGAGACCCGGTGGTTCCGATCCATTTATCACTTTAAAAATTCCCCGTCGGTGATAATTCCACATCGGGGATATTCCCAAAGTAGCGTGAATTGGATATTAAGCGACATTTTTAGCTACATGAATGTATACTATATATATATACAGTATATATATATATATATATATATATATATATATATATATATTTATATATATATATATATATATATATATATATATATATATATGTATATATATATATATATATATATATATATATATATATATATATATATATATATATATATATATATATATATATATATATATATATATATATATATATATATATATATATATATATATTTATATATATATATATATATATATATATATATATATATATATATATATATATATATATATATTTATATATATATATATATATATATATATATATATATATATATATATATATAATATACATATATATATATATATATATATATATATAATATACATATATATATGAATGTATATATATATATATATATATATATATATAAAAGAAGTCTAACACTTTTAAAAGGCGTTCCATACACCTCTTATTAGAGACAGGACTGCAGAAATCCGTGATAAACGTCCCCCGTCTAAGAGAGCCAGAATCCACAGACAGTGAAGAAGGCCTCCTTTTGGAGTATATGAGTTGTAGCTGCATCAGGACTACTGAACTTAGATGACAAGCCGGAAGATAAAAAGTCACCAATTAAAGAAAGCGCAAAAGAACTGTAATCAAGCTACCTACTAAGTCGAGAAAATGATGATTTGAAGGACAAGTCTTCCGACCAAGGGTTTAAAGCTGCCGCTCGAGTGGAGGGACTCGAACTCATTCGGTGTGACAAGAATTATAAAGAACCTATATAAGCGCAGCCATCTCACGATTCAAAGTGAGATATTTTATAATAAGTAAGAAATATTCAATTCTGAAGAAAATTTGGGGAGCGGATACAGAGTAGGGAGGCAGGTGTAGGGGTGAGAAATCCTAACCTCTCCTAGAAAACCATGTCCTGATGTAGCCAGACCTTACCTTCCTAACCTAACTTAGGGCGCTGTACCTTGACCTGGCCGGAGGCGCTTCACACCCTCTTGAACCTCCCCCGGTCGCCCCTCCCTCCCCCCCCCCCACCCCCGCCAAGTAACACTCAAAAATCCCTGACTCCCTACTCTACATACTACCCAAATTTGGTAATGTTAATAGAACAATTTCTCCATGACAAGAAGTGAGAATTTTGAGCAAATAGAAGGGAAGGCGAAAGAACTTGTATTTCAAGAAACTGAACAACCTAAATGAGTACCAACTGTACTGTAGATAGGCGAATAGTGAGCGATGTAGTTAGAAACTGTCGTTTACATGCTTACCGCTTTATGAAATTGCAAGCTCTTTGGGTGAGCTTCGGGGAGCAAAGAGATTAATAATGAACAAGAGAGGATGAAATGAATCGTTGTTAATGGAATTTGGATTTGGCCCCTTCCAAAAGATATGCGGAGGAATGGAAATAACTCGAAGTCCAGTGATAAGCAAACTACAAACAGTTTTCCCAAGTTACATAGGGGCGAGTTCCAAGCGTTAGAAATATGAAGAAAAATATAACTTGCTTTGCGGAAGAAGGACGTTGTTATTTAGAAAATTCAGATCCAAGTCAATATTTTCTTCGCCTTTTATATTGTAATTAACTTCCACCTGAATCCAAAATCTAAAACCATACTATCGCAAAACATCAACTACTCAAAATACCTGACATTTGTCAAAGGAATAAGAAACGTTTCGGCTATCTAGAAATTTTTCTCGTCTCTTTCGTTATATAAAATATCATACGTTTGGTTCATAGTTCTCGTATATAACACATGAATTGAATGTTCCGTACTTGCAGGAAATACCCTCTTGTTTGTGGAACTTATTGTTCCGGAGCGTACCCCTTCCTCGTCCCACCCCGTTCTAGAAACAACAGGTGATAAGTAGATGATTGTATATATAAATTGTGAGGAAATGACATAAATTTACTGCATTTATGTTTAGTCTTTCCGTACTCACTTGAGTCCTGTAAAAGTATGTTAGCCACGCCGGAAACCACGATATAGTTGGTAGTATGTTTATTTTGCCATCTACCTTAAGTATTGGAAAAGAGCTAAAGTTTTCAGTGTGTTTATATAATTCCCAGTCAACATGAAGTAAAATAAGCTTCTATAATTCCTTTTTTTTTACCTTTATTAGTTTGCTTATGAACATTATTCAGTATGTGCCCTAGGAGAGCTGTTAATCAGCTCAGTGGTCTGGTAAAACTAAGGTGTACTTAACTTTTCCCTCAGTAAAAGATTAAGAAACACTTTGCCTTATGACTAATATGGTGTATATATATTGCTCAGGCTTCTTGCAACTGACACTGAGATATATTTACAACTTGTGCGTTCCTCAAGTTGGCAGGAAGCCACAACCAATGGTCCATCCGTGTAAATTTTCTCACTCTTTCGTTGCACTTTAACCTTACCATAAGTGAGAATTATGGTATGTGGGGCATCAAAACTGTAAATGAAAGACAGAGAGAAACTTGTTTTCCTGCGCATTACATGTTTTAGTAATCGCCCTACTTCATAAAGGGCTCTCTCGATTTTCAGGAAAAAAAAAAAAGCTCCCCTTTTAAACACAAGAGAGATTAGGTGAATGCCGTCGAAATTTTAGAACAAGCTTTTGCTTACGTATCCAGTAAAAGAGGGACAGAGCATGAAAAGTTCAGAGACCCTTGTTCCTCGCTGCAGACGCCCTGTGGCTATAAAGCATCCTCTAATTACAGACCCGAACGAGTTGCCAGTGACACCATCCGGAGGGTTCGTTGCTGGAGCGTGGAAAGTATGCTACCACTCATTTCCTTTCTTGCAAAAGGCGCTAAGTTGCTCCATTTACTCCCGACTCTTTTCTCGTACAGGCCTTCATTCACCTGCAGGCAAATTACGCATATAAGGGAATGAGAGGGAAGTCTCATTCTCTCCTGAATGACCCCGCCTCTTGAAGGAGTTGAAGGGCTTCCGAGTTTCAGTTGTAACTCCAAAGGCAATTAGTTCTGGCTTTGGTGCAATGAACTTGGTAAAAAAAAAAAAAAACGCATAAAATATTCAAATGGGGTTTTCCGAGTCTGAACTTGATCACTGACTTTCTAAGACGCCAACAGCTCCAATTTGTCTCGGTCTTTTTTCTTTTAGTTGTTCGGAAAAGTCGGATAAATAACATATTGGTCCAATTCGTATGGAATATAATAGACAGAAGAACAGTTTTAAGATATAAGAGATCTCCACTGTACATATTGATTTTAGCATCACTTTATTTTCGATCTTTGTCCACATGCATTAATATGGATATGTATTTAAAGTACGTTGATATATAAATTTAAGCCCTTGCACATTCATATACATAAATTGTGGATATATATATATATGTATATATATATATATATATATATATATATATATATATATATATATATATATATATATATATATATATATATATATATATATATGTCATTGTTGCATTTAGTTCCCTTTCTGAACCCAGATAGTCTTTTGAATGGGAACAAAACAGGCCGTAGACAATACATCTCTCTCTCTCTCTCTCTCTCTCTCTCTCTCTCTCTCTCTCTCTCTCTCTCTCTCTCTTCTCACACACACACACACACAAGCTAAGAATTAAGACGATGGTCAATGCCTCTGCTTTACTCCTGTTTCTCGTACAGTGTGGTAGTGTTTTGTCTCTATGTTTGGGTTTGTTAAAGATATATTGAATTATTTCTCATGTTTCATCTCTTTGGACATGTTAATGCAGATCCATTTGCTCTTTTATGATTTTTTACTCATCATCTTCCTGATTTAGCGTATTCATAAGTCTTATATATAAGCCTTTTTAGTGTTATTTTGATGGCAGACCTTTGACAATATGAACTTGTCTTTTATTTTTCTGTTGTAACTTACCAGGCAGAACTTCCTCTGCAGTGCAAAATATAGTTTTTAAAATATTTTTGAAGAAAATCTCTAACACTGGGTCATTTTCCTATGCAGCTTGAATGAATTCTTGCTCTTTACTTCTTGCATGGTCAAAATTATTATTATTATTATTATTATTATTATTATTATTATTATTATTATTATTATTATTATTATTATTATTATTATTATTATTATTATTATTATTATTATTATTATTATTATTATTATTATTATTATTATCTGAGAGGCAGGTGTGGCATTAGTCATCACCTTCATTTATATTTTGCATAACTGACTGGAATATCTGTGACGCTATTTAGATGCCTACCTTTGGATAGTGATCAACTAACCAATTCCTCACACCTTCGACTGTGCCATGGCCTGCATGCCTACCGCCTTCTACAATCTTGTCTGAGTTCCCAGGTTTGAAGGTACGCTCAAGTATACTTTCCTTAGCATGCATATTTTCAGTTTACTTATCATTGCATTTATCCTTCTTTTGTTAACAGTCATTGCATTTACCCTTCTTGTTGTTAACTGAAAATATATATAAATATATATATATATATATATATATATATATATATATATATATATATATATATATATATATATATATATATATATATATATATATATACAAATATGTATATAAATATACTATATTAAAAAGAAAGCTATGATGGAAAGATATTTAATAATAACAACAGAGTATTAATAATGAAAATAATAACCTATTAAGAGTAGAAGACAATTAATATAAAGAAGGTCCAGAAGAAAGCAACATAAACCCAAGACATTCATTAACAATCAATACGGTTACCATCAAGATGAGAAAAGGCCAATTTTGGCCAAAATAATATAGCATATGAGGAACTGGACTTGGGACAGGGTAGAGAGTTGGGGCAACTATGGTGATCACCTCTGAGAAAATATTTACATAATAATAAAATTACACTTTATTTATATAATAAATATTATTTCTTCAACAGGAAGAAAAGCTGCTTACAGATCAACAGCTAACTTACTTTGGCACAACCTCCAAGTTGTAGATCTTTCCTACAATCTTAGCAAAGCATTAAAAAGTAATGGAATAAGTAAATGAATAATAGAACATTTCATATCTCAGCATTTTTGTTGAAATTATTTATAACGATAAACATAGCTTTCTACAACTAATTTGTTAACAATTTAAAAAAAAAAATACAACGAGAGGGAAGCCATCATGAAACAGCTTATCAGCAAAATGCTGGCAGTTATATATTAAATAACGTCCTTGCCTACGAACGTTAACAAATCAGAACACAAACACACGTAGGCACACATGTACAGTATACACAATCACACACACACAAATATATATATATATATATATATATATATATATATATATATATATATATATATATATATATATATATGTATATATATGTATATATATACCATACATATACACACACACACACATTACAACACATTATATATATATATATATATATATATATATATATATATATATATATATATATATATATATAATATTAAATGGTACCAGATAGCGAAACCAGGCATTTCATAAACTACCTGAAATTTCAGGCAGATAGTGAAATGCACTTAGGGACTAGTACAAACACGGCGAAACAGTGACTCACATACATTGTTTCGCCGTTTTTAGTACTAGCCCCTGTGGGTCAAATGTATTTCGCCATGTTTAGTACTAGCCCCTGGGGGATCGAATGTCCCTAAGTGCATTTCGCTATCTGCCTGAAATTTCAGGCAGTTCGTGAAATGCTTGGTTTCATATCTGCCTGTAACTTTATATATATACTGTATATATATATATATATATATATATATATATATATATATATATATATATATATATATATATATATATATATATATATATATATATATATATATGTGTGTGTGTGTGTGTGTGTGTGTGTGTGTGTGTGTGTGTGTGTGTGTGTGTGTGTGTGTGTGTGTGTGTTACTTGCACAAGGTAGGTTCATCCAGAATTTATTTATTCTTGCTTCTGATGGTGAAACTAAAAGCGTTGGTTACAATCACGTTTTGTGTTAAAGTAGTATTATATTGAATTTGTGAAAGAATTTACTTTATAATTTGTATACTGTATTTATATTTTTAAAAACATATAAATCAAAATTCACTGATATTACACTATAGATGGATTTGATTCCTTTTCCTGTCTAATAGAAGGTTGGGATAGATAAATATCCGGGTGTATTCTACGGTCTGGGTGTGTTCTACGCTTTGAGTTTTTACAGTGCAATGCCGGGTATGTCAGCTAGTATATAATATACATATACATACATGTATATATATTATATACATATGTGTATATATTGACATATATTCATATGTATATATACTGTATAAACATATATATATTGATATATATACGTATGTATATATTTGTATATATATATATATGAATACTGTATATATACACATATGTATATTATATAAATACATGTATGTATATGTATATTATATACTAGCTGACATACCCGGCATTGCACTGTAAAAACTCAGTGCGTAGAATACACCCGGATATTTATCTATCCCAACCTTCTATTAGACAGGAAAAGGAATCAAATCCATCTATAGTGTAATATCAATGAATTTTGATTTATAGGTTTTTAAAAATATAAATAAAGTATACAAATTATAAAGTAAATTCTTTCACAAATTCACTATAATACTACTTTAACACAAAACGTGATTATAAACAACATTTTTAGTTTCACCATCAGGAGCAAGAATAAATAAATTCTTGGATGAACCCACCCTTGAGCAAGCAACATAAAGTTGTCCGTGGGAAAAACATGACGCTCTCAAATCCATTCCACAGTACTTTATAGACTGTCCCTGTGCCTTGTTGATCGTGATCGAGAACGCGAGTCTCACTGGAGAATGCAGTCTCTTATAGGTGTAAAGCCCCTTTTACACGGGTCAAGTAGAGAGGCAAGTCAAGTGGGCAAGTCAAGTGGGCAAGTGGACTGCTTCTCTTTTGAAGGCAAGTAGCATAGGGCAAGTGCTTGTATACACAAAGCAAGTGAATCAGGCAACTATCCTCTCAGTTTGTGCTGTGCATTTGGAGCATCTCCATACGTTCTTTGTTTTACAATGGATCTTACGAAGACTGTAATTAAAAATGTGTCCAAGTTATTGTACAGTGAGATGTTTGATATAAGTGAGGAGGAGGTTACTCAAGAAAAGCGAATTTGGGTAAGGGAGTGGATAAAAAGGAGAAATGAACATGGGGCTCCAGCAACTCTTTCAAGAGAGCTGTATGTGAAGATCCCAGTGAATATAGATCCTGCTTAAGGATGTCCCCAGGAGTTTTTGATAAGCTAATTAATGCAGTTGGCCCGGAGATACATAAAAATGCTACCTTGATGAGAGATGCATTACCAGCTAAAATCAAATTAGAGTTAACCCTTACATATCTAGCAACTGGATACTCATTCAGAAATCTGCAGCACGACTTTCGGGTTTCAGTTGCTTCAATTTCGAAGATTATCCCAGATGTTTGTGACACAATTTACAACAAGCTGCGTGAATATATGAAGGTAAGATACACAAAATGAAAATTTAAGTTTTATGATGCCCTTTTTTTACATCTTGTTTGTATCATAATTTGCTCGACCTTATTTTTGAAAAATAAATTACTTTTCTAGTACAAAAATAAAAAATATATTTTCTGTAACGAAATAGATTTTTACTTAAAAAAAATAAAAAAGAAACAGTACTATAAACATTTATCCTTCTGTATAAAATTGTTGTTAACTTGTTGCAAAATGCATTTCTACTCTGGTACATAAATAATCTTTATTTGTTACAAAGTAAATAATTGTTCTATTAAAAAAATGAGAACACTCCTTTGTTATAAAATAAGTTTCTCCTCTTTCCAAGAAACAGAACGGCTTTATTTGAAATATGTATAAACACTTGCTGTGAAATTTCTTAAAAAAATAAAAATCTGCTCCTTAGCATTAAAAAGAAAAAAATAATTATAGTAATTCCTGTAAAATAAGAGAATATTTACTTATTTCATGAATTACTAAAGTAATGAAGTTTAATACAAAAAAAAAAAAAATAACCAGAACACTAGCTCTACATTACACCATCGCCAAACTCACTGAGGCTTGAAATGGCAGATGGTATATTATCATGGCAGACAGAATGATTCATTAAAGATTAAAAACAGTGTCACTGAATTTTTATATCAAAATATATGTCTATAAAAGATTAGTACGGTTTATTAGGTTAGGCCTAGGGATGTGCAGTGTTCAGCTACAAATTAAAGCATATATATAGCCTAATGTAGCCTAACTTGTTTGATTAATAAATGTACTCACCAAATTACTTTGTGATGTTCGTTTCAGTGTTCCTTGTTTCATTATGTCTTTCATTAGTGGAAATCATTTAATTGCAGGCTTATATAAACACATCTTGAGTACCAGCACCAGATCTTTCTGACGGTTCTACTTTACTTTGTTCTTGCTTAAATGTTGTCCTTAAACTTTTAATTTTCAGTTTTACATCATTAATGGTATATAATTTTCAATTTCCATTTTCTTGCATATGTCCACGAGAGCACGCCTTGTTTCGATATGCATGTTCCACAAACACTCATGCTCCATATACAATAGTACAAACTTGTATCTTGCATCTTCAGTCCACTTTGTGGGCATTTCTGAATATATAAAACAAAACGATGATGAGTAAAATAAAATTCCGGTACTATATATTCGGCACAACGTCTGTCCTGCAACTGAGCTGGAAATTCAAGTGCATGTTCACACGAGTCAAGTAAGTAGCAAGTAGCTTGCCAGTGGTGAATGGAGGGGATGCAACTTGCCTCAAAATAGACCTCGTGTCTATTCACTTGACTTGCTCTTCTGCTTGACCGTAAACTTGCTTCTTACTTGACTTGCACAAAATATTGATCAAGTGTAATGTTTACACACGGCAAGTTACTTGAAGCAAGTTACTTGCACACTTGACTTGCCTCTCTAATTGACCCGTGTAAATCAAAGGGAGATCCGTCGGAATGAGTGGCATCCATGGGATCACTGTTTCACCCTCTTCTTTTCCTGTTAAGATAGGTGCTTCAGTTATATTGCCAACATTTTTGACATTTTATATTTCACCCCTTCTCACCACCCCGCCTTCCTATAGGGGCTGAACTTGGACTTAAAGGACTCGGGAGTGTCACTATTCATCTCAGCAACCTCGAAAACTGTGGATTAGACACTAATATCTGTTGTTTTCAGTTATTTTTACATGTCACCCCCTTCCCACATGGTGCCAGTGACGTTTTACCCCACTTCCCAGATAGTAAATCATATGTATACCAAAATGAGACACTAATATCTGTTGTTTTCAGTTATTTTTACATGTCACCCCCTTCCCACCCCCACCCCCTTTGGTGCCAGTGACGTTTTACCCCCACTGTATTCTTTTCCAGATAGTAAATCATATGTATACCAAAATGAGGTATGATTAGGGTGACCAGACGTCCCCCTCACAGTCCCCCATTTCGAATCTCTGTCCCACCAAAAATCACCACCTTCGGGGAACGTAGTAATGTCCCCCTTTACGGAATTTGCCCGTCATGTGTCCCCCATTGCATATGCAAATCATAATAAACTGCTAATTGTTCAAAGATAAGAGTTAAGATATTTTTTTCTCGAAACTTCTAAGGCTCCTGCTGCAGCGTAGCTAGGTCGTAGACTGTAGGAATTGTGCTCCATTTTCTTTAAACAAATCAAAGAAAATGAAAACATACTCACTATTTATACAAGTATGATTTGAATGGTAACCTCTCCTGCACTCGTCCATGTATAAGTCCAGCTACTACGTGTTGGTAGTCAATTAGCAATCAAGCAGCGCTCAAAAGGGGACGACATCATGGCATCCAAAAGGAAGCGTACTTTCAATAAAGAACCAGAAAGTGAATAACCTTTCATAAAAAAGCAAAAAGTGAAAGTGATGTCCAGTGTTTAATGTGCATGTGCTTTTCGGTAACAGTTGGTGGAAAATATGATACTGAACGTCATTTAAAGACTAGTAGGCTTAAGCGTGCTGATGCCTGCGCCTCTTCAAGCAAGTCAATGACCACATTCCTGCAGAAGGAAGGATTTGGAGAAAAAGAAGAGAATTTGGCAGCAGCAGAAGGAACTTGGGCTTATCATGCAATGCAACACAACCTTTCATTCCGTTCTATGGATTGCACTTCCAAGCTTATTAAAAAGTCTTTTGGCAATTCGTTTGCAAGCGCTCATACCGAGACGGGGGCAATTTTGAACAATGTTTTCCTGCCTGACGCCCGAGAATCCTTAAAAGAGGATTTGTCTGAGATAAACTGTGTGACTTTATATTGTGACTGCTCTCATTATGGAAATATTAAATTGTGTCCCTTATTGGTTAGATACTTTTGGAAGTTAAAACTCTAGGTGGAGAAACGAGTGAATACTTTCATACTATATAAAAGAAACTCACAGTTCTAATGAACTGTCTTCTAAACTGTTGGCTTTGTGCACTGACAACAGAAATCGCAATTTTGGTCGAGCATCAAGGGGAGGCAAAAATAACGTTTTTTACCGGATGCAATAAAATCCAGACTGTATGAAAACTGCATCGGACTGACTGTCAACCTGTAGATGTAGAAGTAATAACAGTGAAGATATTTTCATTTTACTACATTTATACTGTAAGAGTTGACCAACTGAAAGAAATTTGTGAAAATGTTGATGTACACTATCAAAATTTTTCAGGATATAGTAAGAATAGGTGGCTTGCTTTAAGACCAGCTATTGAGAGGATTCTGAAGTTATTCAAACCTTTGAAAACATAATTTTTGTTACAGGACAAATGTCCCAGCCTTCTTGAATAGTTCTTTGACGATCCATTTGCTGAAATGTGGCTTTTATTGTACACAAAGTACAGTATTACATGATTGCACATTGAAGGCACAGTCCCAAAAAGTTTCTATGATGGAAGTTTCTTGTATTTGAAGAGATTTGCAAACGAAGCTGTCAGAAAGAAAAAAAATGAGCTATTCACCCCAGTCATAATAAATAAGATGCTTCGAAATTTAGAAGGGAAAGGATGACAGTGAACTTTTTGATGAGGTTACGTATGTTAAGGAGTTTTTGACAAATGAAAAGGTGAAAGAATGGAAAGATAATGATTCGGAAGTAGATAAGAAATGGGTAGAGATTTTCTCTCTCTCTTTCGTAATAAAAATATTTCTTTTTCAAACATTTCAAAACTGTTGAGTTTTGCCGGTGTCTCCCTGGGCCCAATGCTCCTGCAGAGAGAGTATTTATTCTCTCTAATGAAAATCTCTTGGACGTCAGAGAAAGTCACCTGCAGCAGGTAACTACATTGAGGTCTGCACTAACAGTGAAATACAATTTCGACTCGAGTTGCTCTGACGTTTATGATTATGTGAAAACCCAACCCTCACTCCTTGGGAAAATAAAAACGAGCCAGAAATGCACTTAAGCGTAAGGGTTAATCTAAAAATTATTTTGTTTTGTTTTACTGTTCATTGAATCATGTCTATAGTTTCTCTTTTATGCTATCAAAGCAGATATTTTACCATTGAAAGTAATTCTTGCTCTGAACAAATGCTGACTAGATCATATTCTCTCATTTATTCAAATGTTTGTGTATATATCTAAATAATACCTTTTTGAAGGATAAATCTCATATGTCAGGATGAAAAGATCAAGCAGCTGCAATTCTCTCTCTCTCTCTCTCTCTCTCTCTCTCTCTCTCTCTCTCTCTCTCTCTCTCTATATATATATATATATATATATATATATATATATATATATATATATATATATATATATATATATATATATATATATATATATATATATATATATACATATATAATGTTTGTATTAGGGTTATCCTTATGCATAGCATATACGTACTTGTTAACTTATACAGGTGTCCCCTTTCACATCTCAAACAAATGGTCACCCTAGGTATGATAAACCCATAAAGTTTGTTGCCCTCTGGTGGTAGTGATGTCTTACCCCACAGTACTCTTTTCCAGATAGTAAGTCATATGTATACCAAGTTTGGTTGAAATTGCTCCATGCATATCAGAGTTATGCTGAAACACACACACACACACATACATACATACATTTATATATAGATATATTACCCAATTTATATATAGATATATTATATACATATATAATATATATATATATATATATATATATATATATATATATATATATATATATATATATATATATATATATATAGTTTCATAGTGTTTTAAGACATGCTATGGATGGGTATGTTTGTTTTTAATATCATATATGGTACGCGTTGGGTATGAAAAATATCAGTTTCAAACTTTAGTGAAAATTGTTCTGAAATACTAATGTGGATGTCTGGTATATCTTTATAACCATACTAATATATTTTAGAGAACTAACCCCAGTTACTACTGCATCAATAAATGCCAGAATAATTACTGTGTTAAAAAAAAAAGAATACTACAACAAAATATCGTAGTCGAGGGAATATTAATTTTATCAGTTTATGTCTTCTTACTAGCTTAGGTATAAATAATTTCGGTTCAGTTTACTGAACATTATTTTTCTCCTCCCGCTGTTATTGTTGGCATCCTTTAATCATAAAAATCTTGGTTTCATTATGACTGTATTTGAGGACAGTCAGTTGTAAAATGTTAACCTTCCATCCACGAACGGGGACGCTGAACAGATTTGCATTACGGAACCATTAAATTATGGTGCACACGACAAATAATTCGCCTGTAGAGGTAATCTCCAATATTATAATGTCTAAATATACTATTTGTCTCACATGGTTACTTCTTAGAACGTATAGAATTTGCTATATTTCGGGAAAATTGTAGGCACTAGGTAGCGAAGTAAACTTCAGTCTTAAAGTGAGTAGCTAAGATCAGTTCGAAATTCCTGTGTTTTATGATGTGTGTATATATATATATATATATATATATATATATATATATATATATATATATATATATATATATATATATATATATATATATATATATATATTTATATATATATATATATATATATATATATATATATATATATATATATATATACATATATGTATAGATAGATATATGTTTAATTGCCTGTTCTGAGTAACGGATTACTACATTCCCGATTACTGTTATTCGGGATACTTGATACAGTGTGTGTGGCAACAGTAATCCAGACAAAAATCAGCGCACGAAGTATTTAGATCATCAGCAGTGAAACGCTGTTGTTATCTGCTCCACTGGAAGACTAAATACTTGACTTCCTACCAAAATTTAAACTGAAAGATGGCTTATGACTGATAATTTTATTAATGATAGCATTTAGATCTAGCTTGTAAGCAGGTGTTCCGGTCTCTCGTGCTGGAAATGATTACAGGCATTTGTCCTTGTAAATTGCACACTCCAAGGGAGAAGCCTTGCAAATATACGCTTTGTCTGTCTATCTTTATTTCTGTCGGCCTGTTAATCTCTCTCTCTCTCTCTCTCTCTCTCTCTCTCTCTCTCTCTCTCTCTCTCTCTATATATATATATATATATATATATATATATATATATATATATATATATATATATATATATATATATATATATATATATATATATACATACATACATACATACATACATATATATATATATATATATATATTATGTGTATATATATATATATATATATATATATATATATATATATATATATATATATATATATACATACATATATATATATATATATATATATATATATATATATATGTATATATATATATAGCTCTAGTATCGTGTGAGGAATATGAGGAATATATAAAATCATCTTTTATATCCTGATGATCTCACGATGTAAATGGTTATAGATTTTCACAAAACTAATATTTGCTTTTATCTTGCAGGTTGCAGTTATAAATCCCAGTTAGCGTTACAGCAAAGGTGAGTGTTATGACGGCTTTTGTTAGGAGAGCTGTTAATCAGCTCAGTGGTCTGGTTAAACTAAGATATACTTTTGTTCTTAAAGCCACAGTGATAAAATTATATTTTGATTTGTTGACACCTAACTGACGAAAACTAATGGAAAAAAATATAAGAATCTTAAAACTCTTTTTGGTACCTCATTTGACATTTTACGTGTCTCCAGCTCGAAAGCGCGCTGTCCTAACTTGAGAAATTCCTGGAAAGCACTCTTGAACTTTATCCGTCTATATTGTATCGATGTGCATTAGAAATGCAGCCTATTGTTACATTTCTTGATAAAATCAGCCAATACATTATCACTACTAAAATTTTTTGATTGACAGATTTAATGCTGTAAACTGCCGTTTCAAGTTCATTAGTTGCCGGAAAAAAACTTGGCAGTGGATAATCAAAGAATTCCATAGGAGTATTTCCTTTTGTTATTGCCATTCAAGATGAGCTTGATTTTATCAAGCATTTATGAACTCATGGTTCTGAACTGAGGCAGAATCTGAAAGCAAACTGTAGATATCTTTAATGTGGGTAAGAGCGTGCCATCTACGAAGGTTGTTTACATATCCATCCGCACTTGCATTTTTTAAGAATAAATCATTACTGCTTCACAATGGAGCAAAACCTTTTGTCTAACAGAGTATATTATCACACTTGCTACACAAATCGGACTAGACTCTTCTGGAGTAAAGATTAGCAACCAGCGAGGCTTTAAATGGACCCATTCAGTTGAGGCAAATGATCCCCTACGTGAGTGTCTTCGGGCTCTGAGCAGAACGCCCTGTGAAATACGAGAACGACTTCGGATTACACGTCAGGAAAACCAATTCGTTGTGCGTTGCGTAAAGGTTTGGCTAGTAGCCGCAGCTTTCGGGGAAGTGGGATACGGGGTGGCCAGGTAACCCTGAGTAATTAAGGGGTAATTACCGTAATTTAAGAGAGCATGGAGTTTTATAGGTCTTGCAGTCAAACATGGCTGTTGACTGCTTAACCTTTCTTTAAAGTTTTCACTTTTGTTTGCTTGTGATTCCGTTTAGGTGCGGACATTAATTAGAAGATACATAACTGTCAATTTGATGCTGTTAGAGTTACTCAAGTCTCTATTACTACTACTGACTTTACGTCGGTAACTTCGCCAGAAATTAGATAAACTACAGAAGTTAGATAAATGGACATCTTACATCATATCGTGTTCTAACAATATATGCGAGGATTTCTTTCTCTATATATGCGAACCTTTTGTATTTTCAATCCATCTCTCATAGGGTAAAAGGTTTCTTGGGAATCTTGTATCCTCTCTCTCTCTCTCTCTCTCTCTCTCTCTCTCTCTCTCTCTCTCTCTCTCTCAGAGTGTTGTATAAATGAAAATGACTACTGTCATTTTCAGAGACTCTGACTCAAAGGCATCTTTATTGTCGTTTCTTTGATTTTGTAGATGTGCTCCATTCACGCTAAACCGCGCTGTGACTATTGCCGCGTCATCTGCTCTCCTGTCATGTAACTGAGAGAGCATTTTGTCCATTGTTTGCGTGTATTTATACATGTGCATTTTTCCATCTACATAAGCATTCATGTGTGAACACGTTCCTGTGTAAGAAATATAAACTGAAGGTGTCTACATAAACAGTGTAAACCAGGGCCAGCGACTTGAAGGGAAACGCGCACAAAGAGACCTAAGCCAGTGCACGCTTATTTATCTACGCTACATACATTATTTTTCCACTTCAACTGGCAGCAGTTTTCCCACTTTAATGGGGCCATTTTTCAAACCTCCCACACAACTGGCTTTTTTCGCTTTGTGTAAGACTCTAGTTCGTGGACCAGTTTTCTGTTCTAGATGTTATAAAATGGCCTTTTCTGTATGTATATGTATATATATATATATATATATATAGAGAGAGAGAGAGAGAGAGAGAGAGAGAGAGAGAGAGAGAGAGAGAGAGAGAGAGAGAAATATTTGATAACGAGTGGTTTCATCCCGGTGGAGTCATTTTAGATATAATTGTCAATTCTGTACATTTTGTTCTCTCATCTTCTCTCTTTGTCTGTCTCGATTTCCAACTGGGACCCATGACTAGAATCGGCTGACAGCCAGGTACACCATTCACTGCTTAAGTCAACAGACACACCAAGACAGATCGCTACCACCTAAACGGAAGATGAAACCCGTATCCTCTCGCTAGTCAGGCGGGACCTTACCTTACAGACCTTACAGTTCGTTCGGGTTGCCCCAGGTCCCTCAGTGTGAGGCACCTCTGATGTCTACCAGAGAATTGCTAATGCATCTTCCGGTATACTTTGCATCTTGCAGTCTTGGAGGGTCTGAGATGCATCTTAGATATTTGTCGAGCTTATTCTTAAACACATCTACGCTCACTCCTGATATGTTCCTCAGATGAGCTGGTAGCGCATTGAATAGACGCTGCATTATCGATGCTGGTGCGTGGTGGATTAATGTCCTGTGTCCTTTCCTTAGTTTTCCTGGTAGTGTTTTGGGCACTATTAATCTACCTCTACTTGCTCTTTCTGATATTTTTAGCTCCTTGATGTTTTCGGTAATTCCTTCTATCTGTTTCCATGCCTGTATTATCATGTAGCGTCCTCTTCTCCTTTCGAGACTATATAAATTTAAGAATTGTAGTCTTTCCCAGTAGTCAAGTTCCTTAACTTCTTCTATTCTAGTTGTAAAGGACCTTCGTACACTCTCTATTTGTGCAATATCCTTTTGGTAGTGTGGGTACCATATTATATTGCAATATTCAAGTGGGCTACGTAAATACGTTTTATAAAGCATAATCATGTGTCCGGCTTTTCTTGTTTCGAAGTGGCGGAGCAACATTCCCATTTTTTATTTGCATTTTGCCAATAGTATTGCTATTTGATCATTGCATAACATATTCCTATTCAACATCACACCAAGGTCTTTAACTGCTTCCTTATTTGTGATCTTCTCATTATTAGGTCCTTTATATGCATATAGCATTCCTTCTTTATCACCATAGTTTATTGATTCAAATTTATCAGAGTTAAATACCATCCTATTTACCTCTGCCCATTTATATGTTTTATTTAGGTTTCTTTGTAGCGAGTTCCTATCTTCATCACAAGTAATTTCTCTACTTATTCTTGTGTCATCGGCGAAACTTCTCACTACCGAGTCCTTAACATTACTGTCTATGTCTGCAATTATAATCACAAACAGCAATGCAGCTAACACCGTATCTTGTGGCACACCGGATATTACCTTAGCTTCATCCCATTTCTCGTCGTTTGTAATCACTATCTGTTTTCTGTTTTGCAAATATTCTTTTATCCATCTTCCTACTTTGTCCACAATGTTATGTTTTCAATGGCTGGGTTTGTAAATGAATGACTCTGTAATTCTGTTCCCTTTTGCAATTTTCACAGCATTCGTCGAGTGCACCTTTTTCTGGTGGGTTCACCGGCTAAATTTTATTTTGAAGTTTACAGTTGGCGAGATGAACGTTATTTAAAAATTTTTTTTTTATAACATCGTGATACCGTTCGTGTATGTTGCGTTGCATGCAAGAGTTAAATGGCTTAACGAACCGAATATCACTGTGGAATACAAAAAAAAAAAATTGTGGCACCATAGTATTTGATTGGACGATTATTTTTCTTTTATTTCGGTAACTTTTTCTCTTCTGTTTCTTTACCCATCGTGATAGTATGCTTAGATCAACGTTTCTTGCTAAAGTGGAAAAATTTCTGGGTGCAAACAGAAGGGACTGAAGCTCAGAATCATAATTTACAAAGAGAGAAGGCATGAGCGGCAGACAACATGAACCTAGGGCAGATGAATAGTCTTCCCAGACAGTACTCAAGATAAGCAATTTTATGATGATTCATCTGAAATTCATTTGAGAACTCTGATAAACTCTCTTATTAGATATTGTTCATTTTATAAAACAAAGGAGTAATTTTGATATGGGGATCTCAGTCTTTGATAATTAACCTGTCTATCAGTCATTATTTTTCGCCCTTAAATTACAGAATCCTCTCTCTCTCTCTCTCTCTCTCTCTCTCTCTCTCTCTCTCTCTCTCTCTCTCTCTCTCTCTCTCTCTCTCTCTCTCAATGAACAGCTAGATTTTAATTGTGCATAGTATTAAAATCCTGAAGATTTGAAACTAGATGAATATCATTGTGTAACCTACATTTGTTAAAATCTTGAGTATAAAATCATATTTATAGTCTTGAATAAACTTTATTATTTTGATGTTGTTGATTAAACACGATGTGATGAATTGTGGACAGAAACTTTTCTATATTTTCGTTGAATGCCAGATAAGTTGATACTCTGCAAATGCTCCACTGAAATCACTCACCTTCATCAGGATACTCAATCTCTGTCTGGAAAATAACCTACATTCTGCCGGAGAGGAAGTCTCGTAATATAGACGGCATGATGCCTCATGAATTATTTACCGTCCTCGCGGTTTAAGCCCGTCAAGTGATTACCCGTCCAGACGTTTAAGAGAACCAAGGGACCCTGTAGATGACGTGTAGGGGAGGAAGATGGAAGACTTTATGAATGAATTGTCCTGGAGATGACGGTCAAAATTCATGCTCCTCCTCCTTGACCGAGCTTTTTTGGCAGTTTTTATCACCTAATTTATTTACAGGAAGTTGGAAGATCAAGCTGTTTTATGAACGTAAAGCGCGAGGATTCAAAATTTTCGTGTATAGCTATCTATTTTATTAATTTCCTTGGCTGCCTTTCTGTGCGTGTTGTGTGTCACTCCACCCCCTTCCCTCCCCATTTCCTCTTCCCCTTTCCCCTTCCCCTCCCCTATCCCCTACCCTTCCCCTGCCTTCCCCTGCCTTCCCCCTCACCTCCCCTCCCTTCCCCTCATCTCCTTCCCTTCCCTTCACCCTTCCCCTCCCCTCCCTCCCCTCCATTCCCCATCCCCTCCCCCCCTCCCTTCACCTCACTTTCCCCTCCCATCCCCTACCCTCCCCTTTCCCTTCCCCTCTCCCTCCCCTTCCCCTACCCCCTCCCCTTCCTCTCTCCTTATCCCTCCCCCTTCCCTCTCCCTCCCCTTCCCCTCCCCCCTTCCTCCTCCCCTTCCTCTTCCCCTTCCGCTTCTCTTCCTCCTCCCCCTCCTCCTTCCCATCCCTGTGCAGAAACTTTTAACATTAAGTGACCCAACGGTATATAACAAAGGATTTTTGGCTGAGCTTTGTTGTTTCCATTTCGAAATGGACTCGGCAGGTAATTCTAGAACAACAGCCGGCATTACTGGTGATGATCCGGAACCGCCAATGGCATCAGCATTGCTTCAAAATCCATCAGCAGCTTCTCCTGCACCTACACCAAAATATGGTCAGTCGTTTGTATATAACTGGAAGGAAAACCAGTCTGGTGCTGCCCGTAGACTTTTGCTGACTGTTATGAGTAAGGTTAATTTAGTTGCGGGTATGGGTATGGGTATGGTATGGATATGGGTATGGGTATGGTATGCATATGAGTATGGGTATGGTACGCATATGGGTATGGGTATGGACATGGGTATGGGAATGGCATGGTATGGGTATGGATATGGGTATGGGTATGCATGAATATGAGTATGGGTATGGGTATGTTAAGGATATGGGTATGGGTATCAGTATGGGTATGGTGCGGGTATGGGTGTAGGTATGGGTATGGGTATGGATCGGATATGGGTATGGGTATGGGTATGAGTATGGGTATAGGTATGATACAGATATGGGTAAGGGTATGGGTACGGTAAGGATATGGGAACTAGCAAATAAGGATATGGGAACTAGCAAATGCGAGCGATAGCGAGCATCTGCTAGTTTAATCATTAACTCTCTTTTATGTTCGTGTACGAGGTTTGCTATTAGAGAGAGAGAGAGAGAGAGAGAGAGAGAGAGAGAGAGAGAGAGAGAGAGAGCACCCACAGATTTTCAGAGTTATTTCCATTCGGTTTTCATTTTCAATTTCCCCAGTTCGCTTATTAAAATTCCGCTCGCTTCTGTGGAAATGTGGCTGAATCATATATGGAATATTTGTTCTGCAGTCTCAGCGGCCTGTCGCCTCTGTTTTCCACGCTCTCTCCCTCACATTATTTCAGTGACCTTTTTTCCAGTACCTCTTCCACCTTCCCAGATTTACCACCATCCTCTTGACACTTCCGTAATATGCTTTATGTTCACCAACCTTGCGTCTTCTTTTCTTTCCACTTTCCAAATCCATCTCAGAACATTGATCCGTCCTAATACCAGCCTAGTCTTCACTAGGAACTGAGATTGCTGGATATGTTATGACGTAGATTGCAGCAAGTCATTTAAAGATAGGAGATAGGAGGATTAGGAGATTGGAGTACTTTAATGTTTGCTTTAATTTTAATTTTCCTTGAACGCTTCTTGGTCGTTCATTGTGGTCGCAAGTGAATGACTGGAAGTAACAATTGGTAAGCATGGTGCAAGATTCGCGTCATTGAGGTTAGTGGAGTTCAGGTTTAGATTTGGCAGGAGCTCGTATGGTGGCCGTTACAGACAAGTGAGGGGAACAGGTCAGAAGTCTATAATTGAGTATCCCTCATTGCTAAGAGCATTGTAAACTGTTAATTTCAAATAAATTGATGTGGAGCATAACCGTTGGGAATTATTTCAGATTTAATTTTAGGATGAATTTATCGATATTTATCCTTTCGTCTGCCTGCATATGCTCACAATATCAGTAATGATGAAACACGTAGAGCGCAGGGCTCGTGTTAGCAACGTTTTGGTTTGAGCCTATACTGCAGCCCGTTACTAGGCTTAGCTGTGAATGAATGTTAGGTGTCAAGAAAATGGGGCACAGGGATCCTCGCCTTATCCCTAGAGACTCGCTGGGAACCGAATGGTAATAATTTTAGACTCCATTTCCCAAAAAGGAATATGTATATGTATATATATATATATATATATATATATATATATATATATATATATATATATATATATATATATATATATATATATATATATATATATATATATATATATATATATATATATATATATATATGTATGTATGTATGTATGTATGTATGTATGCATGTATGTATATATATTAGTCATTTTCCCTAAGAATTAGCGACGCCAGAAAGTTTTTCGGTTGATGTTACTACCCATGTTATTTTTGGCCCTGGTCAAGGGTTCAGAATAGCAAACATATTAATTATATGCATACATATGTATATATATACATTTACGTATATTGAATATAAATAAATAAAATATATAATGTATATATATACATATATATACATATATAATTATAATTATATACACCACATACCATTTTTAGCCTTGGTCAAAGGTTCAAAATGGCAAACTTGTTAAACATATATATATATATATATATATATATATATATATATATATATATATATATATATATATATATATATATATATATAATTAAGATGTTTCCTCAATCATGGAGCGATCCAGAGAAAAACAGGACGGTTCATATGTATGCAAAAAAAATATGTTACTGCAATGTTATCATCGGACTGTAAAGCCATATCAGGCATTCGGATGGTTTAAAATCTGATACATATGTACACAGGAGCATGTGCGTAGATCCTTGAATCCTAGATACATCCCCAGTTTAGAAAACCTGCACAACATTAGCCTCCTACACGGAAGGCTTATAAAAGGGTAGCAAAGCCCTTTCGCTCTAATACCTCTTTCACACCTTATCCAGCCCTCTCCTTTTCCTATCCTAACACTCAAAGTTTATGAACATTTTACAACAGTTTTTCCTCATCTCTTCTTTCCACGTGACAAGACCATTTCAAAACACACTTATCTATCCTTTCATCCATTCTAACCATTTTACCATTCTTCTATGTATCTCCACATTTTTCCCCCCTTCCAGTACTTTTTATGCCACATCTCACATGCCTCAACCTTTTTTCTTCTTCCTTAAAAGAGTGTAGGCTCTACAAACCCTTTGAACATTGATAACTGTGTCTCTTCCCAGATTTGTCACAAACCGTGCTACCTTTCTTGCTTTACCTGTCCTGTAACCTAACACTTCTCTTACCCAATTATTACTCATTATATTTACTCCCAAATAAGTACATGTATCAGTTGTTCTTAATCGCCCATCTATCTACACTGAACTCATATATCTTCTTTGTTTCCAATTTCATATGTAACCTTACTTTTAATCACATTTGCTCATGACTTTCGCAATAAGCAAATCCTTTAAATTCTTTTCACTATTTTCTGCAGTTTTTCTTCACTATTTCTAATCAGTGTTGTATCATCTGCATACATAAGCCATTCTATTTCCTTAATGGCCAATTTTATTATTAGACAACTTTGCATTTGCAGTTACTGTCTACTCTCTGACTCTTTGCATAATTCAGTTCATGAAGATATTAAGCAGCCACAGAAACCTAATACGTCCTCGTATGTTCTTCACTGTTATCCTAACCCATTCACTCACACGTCTATATATTCTAACACATGCTCCACTTCCATCAGAAATACTTTTAATCCAAGAATACAATCCTCGTTGCTTCTGTCGATTGTATAATACCCTTTCTACGGGGTTCATGTGCGCCACGTGCCACCTTTTCAGTCTAATTTCAGATTTCTTGCATCACTGTATTGCAACAATCCACACAAATCCTCTTTGTCAAAACCCAAACAGACCTTCACTTATTAATCCTGCCGTACAGTCTCTTCTACCACTTTTACCCTTATACAAAAGAACAATTAAAACTCCTGCCCATTCCATCAGAACCTCTCACTTATCCAGATATACCTTACACCCCCTGATCAACCACACTGTCACCACCTTGCCACAGCATCTCGCATATAAACCAATCAATTCACAGTTTTTATCCATTCTTCAAACTCCTTACACCTTCAAAATTCAATTCCACAAACATTCTCGCATTTTCAATAACCTTTTCCATTCTTGAGTCCTTCAGCTCTTATTTTTCATGTCCACATTCAATAAATCATCAGAACACTCACTCTAATGACCCAGAACCATGATCACTTCATATGGTCTCTCTCCATTTTCATAGTATATACATATATATATATATATATATATATATATATATATATATATATATATATATATATATATATATATATATATATATATATATAAATATATATATATATTATATATATATGAAAATGATAATGTAGCTGGCAAATAAGTAAGTGAATAACTTCAGCCCTTAGGCAGATAGAAATTACATCCAGTATGCAAAGGTGTTACAAACACACAACATTACCAACCACACTATGGCAAGAAATTTTTTAGTCCAGTTTAAAAGTTAGCGTCATGTATGTGCGTACCTCCTTTGAGCCTCAAGCATGCATTCATAGAAAGCTCTCTCCCATGCCATTATACATGACATTGTAAATCACTTTCTCATAAATGTAATAGCCAATTCAATTAGAATAACTTTCAACCCTCAGGAAGTTTGAAGTCTCATTTAAGATAGTTTTACCATTAAAGCCTCTCCAGAAAATTTGTCACCACCTTAAGAATCTGTGACAACTCGGCTCATACTTACTGCATGCCTCAAGCATATTTTCACAGGAAACTCTCCTCCACAATCAAATATCTGATATTGCAAATCACTTTCCACCAATATATATATATATATATATATATATATATATATATATATATATATATATATATATATATATATATATATATATATATATATATATATATATATATATATATATATATATATATATATATATATATATATATATATATATATATATATATATATATATATATATATATATATATATATATATATCACTAAGTCCACGTCGGAAGGTGAGTGAAAACCGGGACTTTGAACAAGTACTTTCTTAGTTTATTCTACATATTCAAGTTCACACTGAATACAAAAAAAGTTGAAAGAGGTTTATATACAAAAACAGAAGGTGGGGGCGGGGTTGCAGTTTGTTAATCTGGGCAGCATGTTCTTTAAACAAAAAAGAGAGGGACAAAGCATCAAGGGATAATCCAGGGTGGAGATTAACATTCCTGGTGGAAGTAGCTTCGATGAAGACAGCCTCTAGCAGATTTCTTTTTCGATGGTCGTTGACCTTGTAGATGACCGTTGACTTATCCCCGTTCATCCCACGGTCTGTCTTAAGTCAATGATCCACGATGCCATTATTTGATAAGCCTCTTGAAATGGCATATTTGTGTTGGGAGCTTCTTACTTTTAGTCCTTTTGATGTTTGACCAATATAAATCCTTATTACATTCTTTACAAGGAATTCTGTATACAATATTGTTTGAATTGGGTGGGCTATTCTTAATTAGTTTATTTCTCAAAATATTATATGTAAATACTAAGTTAAAGTCAATAGTTTTTAAAATGGGCCCTGCAGGAATGAAATTAGGATGAAATGGTAAACACAGAATATTCTTAGGTTCGTTGTTAACACTGGTTGGATTATAATATGACTTTTTTTCGCTTTATTTTTACAAAGTTCTAAAAAATATGGAGGGTAATATAATGAATCTCCTATTTCATCAATAATTTTAAACTCCTCTTCCAAAAATTCAGGACTACAAATTCTAAGAGCTCTAAGATACATACTGGAAAATGTTGACATCTTAATTTGTTTAGCATGGTTAGAGTAAAAATGAATATATGACAAATTATTCGTGGGTTTCCTACATACTTTAAAACAAAAATTTATATTATTTCTAATAACTAAGACATCCAGAAATGGCATGTAATTATTTTCTTCATATTCTACTGTGAATTTTATGGATGGTACAAGATTAATTGTTTGCAAGAAATCTGGAATATTTACATTTTCTTTAACAATACAAAAACAATCGTCTACATATCCAACCCAAAGCACCTTAGAGAAGAGATTCCTTGGAATAAGTCTAGACTCAAAGAATTCCATGTAAATATTAGACAAAAGTGGTGAAAGAGGGTTCCCCATAGCCATACCAAATATTTGTTCATCAAAATTACTACTGAAAGTGAATTTACAATTTTTTATACAAAGGGATATCAAATTGATAATAACATTGGTAGGTAATTCTAGATTATACAAGCCCAAATGTTGTGATAAATATTGAAGTAAGTCATCAATAGGAACTTTAGTAAATAAAGATGTCACATCAAAACTGGTTAATCTGTTAGTACTGGATAATTCAGTATGGGAAAGTCTAGTACAGAAATCATCAGAGTTTTGTAAGTGGGAATTTGAAATAGTACCCAGAATAGGTGATAGTAATTTGACAAGATATTTAGAAAGTTTATAACTAATAGAACCGGTTGAACTGATAATGGGCCGAATGGGAAAATCTCTTTTATGGGTTTTGATTAATTTGTACATGTACGGTAGGGATGGGCCAATCGTTGACACTTTCTCTTTTATTGAACCGAATTCCATTAGCATAGTTTTTATTTTAGAATTGAAACTTTTTATGACATCAGCTAATGGGTCTTTCCGTAGTTTTTTGTAAGCACTAGAATCAGATAATAAGTTTTCCATTTTTTCAGCATAGCTAATTTTATCCATTATTACAAAACAATTAGATTTGTCGGCTTTAGTAATGTGTAAACTTTTATCTTTCTTCGTTTCATGAATGACATTTATAAACCTTCTCGGGAAATTCACTATTTTATTAGGTATTTGTAGTAAGCCGAAGAAAAGACCTTTAACTAAATTCATTGAAGGTGATACAATTGTTTTTCTTTTCCAGTTTGGATATTTTTGAAGTAATGTTTGTGCACGATATGTCATCACTAATAGAATATGATAAGTCATAGCCTAAAGCACGTATAGATTCTGGTCCAGTTCTTTGTTCGAGAGGTTTATTACACAATCGTCTCTATGTTTGTTATTCCAGTCACTTATCTCGATGAGACTTTTTAATTTTTTATCCAGGTGGAGAACTAATTTGTTTAGCTTGAATCTAAGGTTATTAGAAATTTTGTTCAGTAGCACTATTGTCCAATCCGGAGGAATCATGTTCATTAAATTAAATCTATCGGTTCTCAATTTCATGAAAAAATTGAATTCGAGCCCTCTTGTCTTTTCTATGTTTCTTGAGGGAGATTACACACAATTCATTGAAAGGAGATTCACTGTCCATTCGTAATCGTCTAGGTAATAATGACTTTGGGATCACTTATTCTTGTAAACATTTTTGAAGGAATTTACGTCGAAGCCGAATACTGTGCGCTTTCACCAATGTCAGTTGGAAGTTGAAAAGAACACCTGCCAGAAAAGGAACAGGAGTAGAAAGTTTCTCGTGGACTTAGTGATATTCTCAAGCACGCGTTCCTTCGTGCTGTATTGATATATACAGTATATATATATATATATATATATATATATATATATATATATATATATATATATATATATATATATATATATATATATATATATATATATGTGTGTGTGTGTGTGTGTGTGTGTGTGTGTGTGTGTGTGTCTGTGTGTACTGGTAAGCAAGTGAGAGAATAAGTTTCAGTCCTCGAAAGTTCTGAACTTGCATCCAAGAATACATATAAATTAGAAGCACATAGCATTACTGACCATGACAGTTGCTATGACCTTTTTTGCAATGTCATCTAAGCAAGTGTCGTGGTCAGCAATACTGTGTTCTTGTAACTCCTAAGCAACTTGGAGTTCAAACCGCCTTAGTGCTGTACCTGATTCTCTTATCTAATTGCTAGTTATATAGACATTCATATTTAATGTATGAAAAAATTATTTCTATCCATATTACAGTAGACTGCAAAAGATCTCTAAGAAAATATTCTATGGCCAACACCAGTACGACTCATATGTAGTACTTCTATGTGGGAAGAAGTTAGTCTGCCAAGGCGTAGTCAATTATGCTGTGTGCTTGTAACTCTTGGAAGTTAGTTTAAATTGCTTGAGGCCTGAGCCATATTCGCTCACTTAATTGCTAGTTCAGTTTACGCACACTCACACACAAACACGCACACATAAATATATATATATATATATATATATATATATATATATATATATATATATATATATATATATATATATATAAATGGATGTATGTATGTGTGTATGTTTTGTATCACATACACTGAAACGCATCGAGCAATTTCAAACAAAATTGGTATAAATATGACTTACTAACTCGTAAAGAACACTGTGGGGGTAAGACATCACTAGTACCAAAGGGCACCAAAGGGGATGGGGGTGGAAGGGTTCCCTGAAACAGGGCTGGTTCTGCCAGGGAAACGAGTCTGGTTATGCCCGTATATTTAGTAGCTTTACGAATTTATCATACCTAATTCCGGTATACATATCTGAAAAAGAATGCTGTTGGGGTAAGACATCAATGGCACCAAAGAGGAGGGGTGGGGGTTGGGAAGGGGGTGACAAAGAGAACGAGAGAGAGAGAGAAAGAGAGAGAGAGAGAGTAGAGGGGGTGTTAGAGAGAAGAAAGAGGGAAAGAAACAGGGAGGTTGGAGTGAGAAGGAGAGACAGAGGGGAGAGAGCGAGAGAAAGAAAGAGGGAAAGGAAGTGAGAGAGAGAGAGAGAGAGAGAGAGAGAGAGAGAGAGAGAGAGAGATGGTTGGAAGAGAGAGAGAGAGAGAGAAAGAGAGAGAGAGTAGAGTGGGTGTTAGGGAGGAGAAAGAGAGAGAGAGTAGAGTGGGTGTTAGGGAGGGGAGAGAGAGAGAGAAAATAGAGGGGATGTTAGGGAGGAAAAAGAGGGAAAAAATGAGAGAGAGAGAGAGAGAGAGAGAGAGAGAGAGAGATAGAGAGAGAGATGGTTGGAAAGAGAGAGAGAGAGAGAGAAAGAGAGAGAGAGAGTGGGTGTTAGGGAGGAGAAAGAGAGAGAGAGTGGGTGTTAGGAGAGAGAGAGAGAGAGAGAGAGAGAGAGAGAGAGAGAGAGAGAGAGAGAGAGAAAATAGAGGGGATGTTAAGGGAGGAAAGAGAGAGAAAAAGATGAGAGAGAGAGAGAGAGAGAGAGAGAGAGTTTATCGGTTGTCATTCAGTTTTCCCTAGTTCCTCATTGGATGGATCGATATCGTAGCCTACTCGGCTAGCACTCTCCTAGGCCCGCGTTCGATTCACCGGCCGGCCAATGAAGAATTAGGGGAATTTATTTCTGGTGATAGAAATTCATTTCTCGGTATAATATAGTTCGGATTCCACAATAA
>NC_089750.1:45874026-45896526 GCF_040412425.1 Macrobrachium rosenbergii | reverse complement strand
TTATTTTATCTTGATCGCATGAATGATGCAAAATCCGACGATATGTAAAAACAGGTATAAAGAATGAAATGCTTCTCTCTTCACTTCTACTCGTTGTAATTCCTTTGTGTTTTATCTTACTGGTTTCAGAAAATCATTATTTAGTTGTACAATTAATAACGAATCCTATGGTATGATCAGAACTTTCCTATCTTGTGTAAAACATGAGATAAATGAAGAAATATAAACATATTGCAAGTTTTCTGAGCTACAAACGTTAAAATGAAACAGTGATCGAGTTGCAGACTTCCCGGTACCAGCCAATCAGAGGCCGCCAAACTAACGTCTCGTAGGCCCAAGAATCTACCTTAAGTGAATCGGCTATATTCCTTATTCAGAGTTTCATATGTTTATACCTTGCATTTCACTGTATAAATTAATTTATCAAAAACCATAGACATTACACCATCTTCCAAGACCTACTTTTACATCAGACCAAATATCCTTCCGGATGAATAAATATCTTTATCTTTACAACAAGCTTTAGTTGCACCACGAAAACTTTTCCTCACAGCAGTTGCATCATCCATTCCACAAAGCTCCAGGTCCCCGATGCCACTCACAAACTTTAGTCGTTTCACTGAGAATTCTCGCAGTTGTTTTATGGCAGACTCATTATCCACATATCTTCCCACCTACGAAAAGCCCAGGAACGTCTCTTAGCAAAACTACTTCTTTTGTCTAAATAAAAACAATATGTGTCTTATCATATAATATACATCACTACCCCTTATTTACAAAGTATGACAGATTTTTTGTTTATATCGTATAATTCAGTACGTGTTTAAAAGTATATGTATATATATATATATATATATATATATATATATATATATATATATATATATATATATATATATATATATATATATATATATATATATATATATATATATATATATATATGTGTGTGTGTGTGTGTGTATCTGGTGTGTGTGTATATATATATATATATATATATATATATATATATATATATATATGTATGTGTATATATATATATATATGTATATATATATATATATATATATATATATATATATATATATATATATATATATATATTATATTGTCATAAACTGAGGGCTTGGTTGGGGAGAGAATTGAAACAAATTTAAAAAAAAGGTACTGGAACCAAGTGAGCCCGAGTTTATGAACAAAAGAAAAGTTAATTGGAACTCACCTTAGATTTCCTGGATTTACAATTAAATGATGAAGGTCGCCATTTGAAATTAGACTTCTTTTACAATTAAAAGGAGTTTACTTACAGAGATTAGGCAATTATGGAAGGAGACAAAACAGAATGCAAATTGTAACCAGTAGGCAGGCTCATTAATTATATACAGTGAGCAATAATGCAGACATTGGCAAGCAAGCAAATTCAATATGGAGGGGCCAAGGTACAATCATCCCCGGTTATAATAATAACTCGGTTAGGTTGAAATTGCATTAAATAGTCTCTTAGGGTAATTCTTAAGGAGGGGAAGCTCCAGGATAATAGAATCAGTTAATGTAAATGTTCTGTTGGGCCAACAACAGAATTCGGCAATCGGGCTGCGACCAGGAATGCTTTCGAAATTTGAATGGCAGTCAGACTGAACGGACACAGACTGGCAACGGAGCAGACGATGTCTACCCTGTAAGAGAGGTTATGAGTTAGCACTGCACAAACTGAGAGAAGTGAAATCTCCCTATAAAATATTACACAAATGCACGTTCTTAAATACTAAACATCACGCAGCCCAGAAGATAATTATAAGAAATCACATAATCACAGTCTTTGAAAAGTAATGGATTTTTGCTCAGGTACAATGAACACGTGTTCGCCGTCACACAAAGAGAAAACTTCAACACTTGTATCACTTAGACTAGTTTGCCCTTAAGTTGCCCTGGGGAAGGGATAACTGGATATTTATCACTGGATCTTTTACTGGAATTCAAGGATGCCAAAGCAGGACACTTAACAAAGGAAAAATGCTTTGTGGAGGAAGGAATTAAAGTTTAAAGGAATGGAAAATTTAAGGGGTTTCAGGGAGGAGGGAAAGGGCTGGCTTACTGACTATTTGCAATGCACAAACCTGGTCTGACAATTGTAGGCACCAAACAATCGATCGGCCGTTCGTCGGAAATATTTCAGCCAGCGTGGAGTGGAGAGGAAACACCAGACAGTGCTTTCCGAACGGAGCCAAGGAAGTCTCTGCCTCGCCGAGGCAGTGAGTAATGTCTTGTTTGCCGGCAGTTAGACCGATCAGACCTGCAAGGAGTCATACAGCCAGCAAAAAGCAGAGGGAGAGGATCCTTAAATGTTAAGTACTTAAAGGTTCAGGTCCTACCTGGCCGCTAGCCATACTAAGCCTATTAACCTTTCCCAGGTGGTAACTACTCCCACATCATGTGATGGGGATGAAAAGGGGGTCCCATTGTTCCCCTGATCGGACGATTGAGGGGGGAAGGGAGGCCTATTTGCTACACACTGGTGCTAACAGCTATGATCTTGTTCAAACTACGCTTGTTTTCGCCCGCGCCCGCCAATTTTCCCGGCCCTGACAGTCAAATGAACAGCAAACTGCATTTCAAAATTAATTATCCACTGGCGTCTACATGAGGGTGGGATATATCCTTGACTATATATATATATATATATATATATATATATATATATATATATAGCATGTATGGATATGAAGAACAGTCAGCTCATCATTGACCTATTTATTAGCTACGCTTCGGGATCACTCATATCCCATCTTTTCTGGTTAAAAAGGCACAAAAATAAAACGCTTATGAAAACATACAATGGAGGTTACAAAATTAATATGCTTTAAAGATTGAAAAATGACAATGATAAAACAAGAAATGGATTACCTTCAGTAGTAAAGTCCAGAGGATGAAAGGTTAGGAAGTAAACAAGAATAGGGGAGGGGTACTACTATGTATTTCAGGAAGTTTGAGTCATCGTTTTTTGCCAATATCTTCCAAATTAATCGATGGATCGGTGTGTCTCTTCAGTGTGTTTCACACCCTCCCCTAATTTTTGGTAATAAATTCAATTTCCAAATTTAGCCTTTTCAGGCACTTTAGCCTTGAATTCGATGGGGTAGCCAAAAAAACTGATTTTCGCTTTTGGACATACGAGCTTGGGCTGTCCTGAACTTGTCCTGACTATCTACTTGTAGTAAATTCCTCACAAGCCCCAACATTCCTCTTCAACTCCACCATTCTTCTCCCTACTCTTCCTTGACGTCATTACACCCCGCAGCCTATGTTACCTTCTTTGTGAATGTGATTGTTTTTATTTTGTTTGCATAATTTTGTGATGAAAAATTATTTTATGTTTATTCTAAATTCACTGTTTTAAGTATATAATAAAAAACTATGGGTTAAAATCACAGAACAATTTATAACCATTTGAGACAATATACACGATATCACAGATGTGTGTCAATAAATCAGTTTTATCTTTCTCTTATCTCCCACTTCCTTCCTCTCTCTTTGTCAATCCATCTCTGTAAAATGGATAATAGGTCTGGAATAGGAATGTGGAGAGGGTAAATGTATAAAGCAAAATACTTTTTTACTGTGTATATTGATATAAAATCTTGGCGTAACAGTAGGACAATCAGACAACATCTTCATCACTGTCATCACTATTTAAGAACAAATCATCCTCGTCATCACTCTGTGCATCGGTGATAAACAGACCGACAGCTTCATGCGCGTTATCGGACGACCAACACTCATCCTTGAAAGTTCTTGATGGTCCCACTGCACCTGCTGCCCACACATCTCTTGTTGCACGGAACTTTGCTGCTTCTAGTCTGGCATTTAGGTCTGCCCTGGTGAATCTGTGCACCGGGGAGCGAATGTGTCTTTTCATACACCCCAAACTTGCTCAATAGTGTTGAGTTCGGGGTGTGCAGGGGGCAGCCAAAAAACTTCATGACCCCATTCCCGTATCATATTGTCTACTTTGTAGTGTGGTTCGGGCCGATTCTGCTTGCACAAAAGCAGTAGTTCGAGTCGTGTAGAATGCGGTATTTTGTGGAACTCCAACCACTTCAGAAGATCTGAGCGGTGGTTGGTGGGACAGCGTCAGCGACTTTCCTTCATTAGCTGAGTGTGGTAAGGAGCATATCAATAACCAGCACCGGTGGTTCATCTACCGCCGGGAAGAGCTGCGACATCAACCAACGGAGAAAAACGGTCCTGTCCATTTCGCCATGGTATTCCTTTCGGCTGGATAGTACGAAAATGCATCATCGATGAATCCTTTATCTGTTCCAGCTCCCACTACCAGAAAACGCTCTCCACCAGGTGGTGCCTGACGACTGTAAGAGGAACTGGTGGCTGGCTGTTTTGCGTCAACCCACTCCCTGTGTGGTGCATCCTCATACTCAATCAGGTCTCATCTACATAAACCACCTGTCTCCCCTCTCTCCGATGTTCCTTGAGTGCTCGCAAAGCCTTAACACACCAGCATATGACATCCATAGATTCTTTCCTTACGTACATTTTCCGCTTCTATGTTTTATAGCGAAAACCCACGCTGTGAAGGATTCGCCACAATGCCGTCTGGGATGTTTCTTCAGGAGTGATGTCAGCCTTCTTTAAATCTCCCGCTAGTGCATTAATGGTGATGGTTTGTTTGGCAGAAAAGATACCATGCACATGACGGCGAATGGTGCCAATAATAAAATTATCAAACTGACATGAAGAGGCAGTTGGTGTATGTGCCCCAGGTGCTGAGAGGCGGGGGGCGGGTGTGGCAATCGCAGGATTACTCTTACTGTGCTGCACAAGTGACTGCACAGCTCGCACTATCATGCTCAAGGTGTCTGCAACACGATCATACGGCCTGCAAGGGAATAGAAGAAACTGTGAATTAATATCATACATTAGTACTCATTACATATACAATAAAAATAATTATAACAATAAATCATGGTGAGACTATGTTCCCACTATATATATATATATATATATATATATATATATATATATATATATATATATATATATATATATATATATATATATACATATATATAGGTGTGTGTGTGTGTCTGTGTGTGTATTTGGAATATAATCGTAAACATTATCTTACGTATTCAGATGTATTCTTAATTTTTGGGCAGCTTTCTCCCGGCTGTAAACTTTAAGAAGACGTATAGCGAATGCATTTCTGCATCCACGGCGACATTTCAACACGTAAGCCATAACTCTGAACAGCGACTAGACAACCTTCTCTGTAGTTACTGGAGACACAATTGATAAACCCGTCATTCAACCCGACGTTTCATTCTTCAACTGGAAAGATTTCGGAAACCCCTAAATTCTGCATAACCACGTAGGTCGCTAGCTCATTTCATCCTACGTTGTTCAGCTGAAAAAATGCAATGCTACTATGTGCTTGAAAACATTCCATCACATAACAAATACTGCAGAGAGAGAGAGAGAGAGAGAGAGAGAGAGAGAGAGAGAGAGAGAGAGAGAGAGAGAGATGAGTGGGGATGAATGAAAAGACAGACGGGGAAATGAGCTTTAAAGAATGAGGGAGGGTGGATGATAGGAGAGATAAGTACCCCAAGAGTGCTTATACAAATTAATTCGTAAATCTTGACTGGCTGGGTTTGGCTATGTCCTAAAATTCAAGAATAAAGTCCCTTTAAAATATATGTTTGGACATGGAATTTTTTATAAAAAATTAGGGGAGGGTTTGAGAAACTCTGTTTCAAAGTACCATATTAATCAATCGATTGGTTTGAAAGATATTGGCAAAAAACGATGACTCAGACTTCATAGTAGGCTATGTATAAGGGGATAGAAGTTAAATGACTGTTAAGTGATGGAGCAATTTTCTTGATAACCAACTATTTCAAATTTTTTATAGTCTATTGGGTTTTTACAAATTAATGAATGGTTTCTAATGTTATACATTTCAGGTTTAGCTAGCCTACGACCAGCAGGGTAGCTCAGTCTGTTGTGAAATCTGCCCACTTTGAGCAACCGGCGCGTACTTCCGACATAAATCTGTTGCTGACTGCAACAGCAAGTATGCTTGTGCATCACGCCCGACTGCATCAAAGGAAGGAGCCACTCCTTGCTTCTGAAAAAGGCTACCTAGACTTTTGGGGTTCTTCGAAATTATGCTGACCTTGACTGCTGGGAAGTGTTTGGTTAAAAATTTGTTTCAGATGTCGTAAAAGATCACTATTATGTACTAAAGGAAAAGAAAAGTAGTATCCTAATTTGGGTACATCGAAGGGAGGGGAAGGAGACATAAAACGGTTATTTAAAACGTCTTTTACTTTATGTTGGAATAAGGACAAGGGAAAACTATTTTGTTGAAAATATTGTAAGAAGGAAATTTCGATATGAAACGAGGACCAATCAGAAGAAGTGAAAGGGTTCTATGGATAAGGGTGGTTAAGGAATTAAGCTTGAAATTAAATGCACAGGATCTATTAAAATTGAGTCCTAAACCTGTAAATGTAAGTTTTCTATAAATACTAACTTTGAAACCTTCAGAAGATCGGGGAAACTTCATTATCTAGAAAGGGTAGTTTATTATTACTCTCTCATCTCGTGTAAAATTTATTTTGTTGTGCAAACTATCTGCATAACCTAAAAAAGGAGTCTGCGTGGTGTGGATGTTTGAAAAGGACAAAAGTGTCGTTAACATAGCGTCTATAGTACATAATGGTGATTTTTTACGACAGCTGAAACAAATTTTAACCAGATACTTCCCAGCAGTAAAGGTCAACACAATTTTGAAGAACCCCAAAAGTCTTGGTAGCCTTTTCAGACACAAGGAACGACTCCCTCCTTTGATGCAGTCGGGCGTGGTGCACAAGTATACTTGCTGTTGCAGCCCACAACAGACTTATGTCGGAAGTACGCTCCGATTACTCAAAGTGAGGGCAGATTGCCACAGTGGATTGAGCTATCTTACTGGCCTTAGGGTAGCTAAACCTGAAATGTCTAACATTAGAAATTAATTTGTAAAAACCCCATAGACTATAAAAACTTTGAAATAGTGACCACGACGCAGAAGGAATACTTCCTTAATATTTTAAAATCCTTGACTATCAAGAAATTTGTTCTATCACTTAACAATCATAACCTAGTACCCCTCCTCTATTCTTGTTTGCTTCCTAACCTTGTTTACTCTCATTAGATTTTCATCCTCTGGACTTTACTACTGAAGGTAATCCATTTCTTGTTTTATCATTATCATTTTTCAATCTTTAAAGCATTTTAATTTTGTAAGCTCCGTTGTAAGTTTTAATTAGCGTTGTTATTTTTGTGCCTTCTTGGCCACAAAAGTTGGGATATGGGTGATCCCGAAGCGCAGCTATAAATAAATAGGTCAATGATGAGCTTACTGTTCTTCCTATCCAAAAATCCTACTATGGGATTGTTAGCTTAGCCTTCCCTGAAATTAGAATATATATATATTTATATATATATATATATATATATATATATATATATATATATATATATATATATATATATATATATATATATATTTAAATGTATACATAGAAAATTTGTTTTCCTTGTTGTCGAACTATAAAACTGTGATTCGAAATAGCGTTTTTTTTTAGGCGAATGGGTAAAACGGCTATATCCATTCTTCAATTTTTCCGAATGGATGCCTTTTCTCTTTAACGGGTCGCCGATTAATTTTTTTGTAACAGTTACTAAACGGATCTGTCAGTGAAAGATGTCACTTTATATGAAAAACGTTCTCCGCATGGGTCACATCCTTGAAAATATTATTGACTTAGATAACAGTGCTTATAATGGTGTAGGAATTTTCGATAACTACTTTTTTTTTTTTTTTTAGAAGAGTCTCTTCCGTTTCCCCAAAAGGTCATTTTAATTACATATGAATTTCTTGGTTTTGTGATATATGAATCCGATCTTTTGATTTTACCCTTGCATATGCCTTCCAAAGCTGGTTTCGAGGTCAGCGCTCAGTTTCTGTGTTTATATTCGTAGAGGAGAGATTTATTCCGCAGTTCTGTGAAGCGCCTCACCATCATAGGGGTATGAAGAGATGTAAAAAGTGTCTACGAGTTACTTTACTCTCATTCCAGTCTTATAATAAGGAAGAGGCAGACAGAAAATGTTTTGAGACAGCATGTAACTTACTCTGTAATACATGTACACCCTGTAGAATTCTGAAATTAATGTAAACAGACGCACATTAAAAAAAGAAGCATCTAGGGTTTTTGTTTCATCTTGCTTGTGTTGTTTCGCTTTCCAGTATCAGGAAAAATTTATATCTCTTAGAAATCAAAGAAAAAAATTGTTTCTCTCCGAATTCAAGTGTATAATTGCCTTTTGTATGGTAGATCCAAACTGGACAACTGGTCGCCATTTGCGTTTCAATAAAGCTCAAAAATTCCAAACACTTTTAACAAAGTTATTATGGTAAATGAATCTGGAAGATGACCAAAGTGACAACATTATAACATTCTTACCTGTGTTTAGGGTTACTGCATTTAGTTAATTCCAAATTAAAATGAATAAGTAATAGAAAAATAAGACCCTCCCCTTCAATGACATCAAAACAAAAACCAGGAAGCACCCTTTTGGTTATCTATTTTAATCTAAACAATGTGCTCTTAGTGTAGGAGAGGTAACACTGTTGCAGCCTGTTCATGGTATAAGACTGAGGTCGTGTAACGACTTCACATATATCCGAGCCCAGTGTCGGAGAAACGTGTCTGTCTTCTTCAATAACCAATTTTTACCTAAGTTACTTTTGACTCACTCACTCAATCTAATTAATTCATATTACAATAGTAGTAGTTTGAGTGTGGCATTAATATAACTCTCACAGTGTGCTACAGTTTCAGAGTATTCCGTGGAAAAAACTAGTTAGTGAATCGCTTTGGTGATTTCGGAAATGAGTTTCATCTAATTTCATCCAGTGATGTGAACATCTGTAATGAAGGTCATCACTGCCTCCAACTCTTTTTACATCTTACTCTGTTGATTCCTAATGAAATAGCCTTTTTATTTTACTATAATTTTCCCTGTAAAGGAATTCTCTAATTGATTCGTCTTCAGATCAGATGTGAAAATTAGCGCATCGGAAAGTTAAAGGATTTTGACGGTAGGTGGGAAGGGATCAAAGTAGACGGATGAAAAGTACCAGTACAAGAGGCCAGGTGTGGACCGCTGAAATCGACCTGATGACGACGTCCCCCGTTAGAGCAGGCAAACGCTAAAAAGAACGCCCCCAAAGTCTAGCCATGTCGCTTAAGGCGTACTGTAATCGTTGTTTCACCACAGAACATTAATAAGAGAGGCAGAGGGAAGAAGGAGGAGCAGAAGGAAAGCGACCTTCTGTCCTGAGATCGAGGTTTTATTAAAGTACATCTTACATTCCTCTCTAACTAACATCAGAGAGTTGTGTCAGAAAATGAAGTGACGTTATAGGTAAACATGTAGATTTAACCTCCATGGTATTATTCTTGTTATGTATTTATATAACCAATTCCCTTTTGAAATGGTAAAAAATTGGAGCTATAACAAACTGAATTCCATATTAGTAAATAAGAGTAAAACTTCGGCCCAATCAAGTTGTCTGTACAGCAATATAATGCTGTATGAAACTATCCTACGACCGGCCAGTGGCTAAGTTGCTCCCCAGATGCAGTAAATTAAGGTGCGGCGCACGCCTGTGGAAAGCGCTGCCAGACACACGATCCACGACTAACCTTAACCTTAAAGAAAATAAAAACTGCTGAGGCTAGAGGGTTGCAATTTGGTATGTTTGATGATTGGAAGGTGGATGATCAATATTCCAATTTGCAGATCAATATTCCAATTTGCAGCCCTCAGTATCTTTTTTAAGATCTGAGGACGGACAGAAAAGTGCGGACGAACAGAAAAGTACGATACGAACAGAAAACAAAGAAGGGTACTTTTCTCAACTTCGCCTTCAAGACAGGTGGAACTCTGAATTATGGTCAACTAATCTCTTTAAATGACAATGACGCAGTAATTTATTTGATTATTTTAATTAGAATTATTGTTGCTGGTGAGGTATACTAGGACAAATGAGAATATCCTGACTCTCATCAAAATTAAAATGTTGAAGAAACTGAAGGAAAAGGTACTACAAATTCATTTATGGGCTATGATTTCTTCAGTGTTCGACTTTCTTGTCATAGCGAAGTTCGGTCTCGCACTGATAATCATACTTTAATATGATGAGGCTCAAAGTTATCTTCAAAGGGCGAGATGTGCGGAAGATAATATCATCGACACTCCAGCTGCCGGAACATGAAGATGATGAAACGGATGCGAGGCTCCTTGGGAGGAAAAATTTAATGAAATTCTAGTATCAGGAAAAGTTGAAATCTAAGTTTTGAATACAAACATTTGCATGGAAAAAATATGAACCAAATACCAACTCCCCAAAGATCTTATCGAATACCCTGAGGACATCCAAAGTACTGATAAAAGATTTAAAAGATTTCTGTCGATTTTCTGATAGAGCAACTTCGCTAATTGTTTTGGAACTAAAAAAGGTATTTCATCCAATTGATCAACCAGTCTTAAAGTGAATGGCTAGATACAAGAAGACATCACTGTAAGAAATAGCCTACACTATGAGTTTATTTATTGTTGTCAGATTAAAGATTTTTCGAAAATAAATCAGAGCGAGGTTAGACTGTCATTTGATAAAGCCTTATCTTGTTGTATTTTAGATATATTATTTTCTCAAACTTAAAAATTTTACATATTATATTTTCCTGAGTGAGTGCACAGTCATACAATCACGCTCAATTAGACCGACAGACAGGCAGATAGGAAAACTCAAAAATTCACAAAATAACTGCTAAAATAAGGCCATTCACTTCATATGCGATGTCACTCCCAGTCCCAATTCCAATCGCCTAATGGAATTTTGATTTACGAAATCATTTTGCGAAAATAGTCCCTCATAGTTTCTTGCCCGGCATCTGTATTTTCATCGTCGGTGTCTTTCATCCTAAAATAGTCTTTTTGCCGGCAGTGAGATCATCTCGTTCCTCGTCTCCATTGGCTGTTTGCCTTTCCCACCATCTTCCAAATATCTTCGCACGCTCGCATTCCCTTGCAAAGCCAGCAAAGGCATCTGATTCGAGTATCATAAATTGCAAGCCGCATCTGGGTCTGCCACCGTGTGTCAATATGACGCAGCTGATGTTGCATCAATTAATCTTGATATGGAACACGTAAACATAAAAATAAAAGACGCAATCTCCAGTCGCTGGAGATGCTGATATGTTTTCGTATATGTCTGTATGTGACCAACAAGTAGCAGTAATTTTTAAAATTTTGAAAAAGCTAGGGATTTTCAATTAGTTTCTTTAATGAAATGGATTTAATATAGATTTCCTTTCGGTATTTTACCCTAACGGACAAGACTCACTTCTGGATTAATTTATAGGTGGCAAAGAATTCCTTGACTTTCAGATTCTCTCGTGAATTAGTTCTGTTTCATAAGGCTTTACCGAATATGCGCGATAATCTCCATTTCCTTTTGCCGGCTACATTCGTCACTACATCCCGTCACCCCTCACCCTTCGTTTTCTCTTCGTATCCAGAAATAATTTACGACCGCAACACTTCAATCTTACTAAATTTAAATGCGACATATTTGTTACCTTCCATGAGTTAACAGGAAATAAAATTTTATGTTTATTTGATACAATTTTCTAAGAGGATAGCACTATATATTTTCGTTGATTTACAGAAAGGCGTTTTGTGATGTGTGACCTTCTCATTCAACAAAATGCTGCCATTTATTTGGCAGACAGTTCAAGGTTATTGCCATAAATCTCCTGTGTTATTTTGGTCAAATTCTTGTTAATTTATTGTCTAGCAGGGGTCACACACCAGCCTTGCGGTTACCCATTCCAGGATATCCACCGACAAGTCTTTGTTCCTTAAGTAATTTAGCATTTCATAGATGCTTAATGAGCTGCTGGATGGGGAATCCGTGATAGTAGGATGCATGTATTTAGATTCATCAACCCATATGATTATTTTATTATCTGTATTCCAGAGCAAGAGTTTATAAGGATTATTGAAGTACTCTCTCTCTCTCTCTCTCTCTCTCTCTCTCTCTCTCTCTCTCTCTCTCTCTCTCTCCCCCTCTTAGCAGGTTCATCTCATACTGAATGACCTACGTTCGATTCTTGAAATGAACATCGAGGGACGATATGTACGCGTCCCTTCAAGTTCGGTATGAATCTTTTGATTTAATCACTGAATTGCGTATCCCATTTGTTGGTCGACAGACGTGGGTCGCAGGTGAGAGAGAGAGAGAGAGAGAGAGAGAGAGAGAGAGAGAGAGAGAGAGAGAGGACTTCAACTATTTCATTCTCAACCCACAGGGTGAAGCCGCACATAACATTCTCTCTCTCTCTCTCTGTTATTCATTTAGTGTACTGAATATCATCGATTGTCTAATCCCACTCATTTGACATCAGTTCTAAGGGCTGTGATATTGGCTCTGATTTGATCTATGAATTCTGGATACAGTTACACCTTAACTTTTGTGACTGAAGTTTTATGGATGACGAGTTCTCGAAGCCGATATTTATTTGACTGGAATGTTTCTAACTGAATGAGAGGGACACACACATACGGTTTTTTGTTTTTTTTTTTTTTGCTGTAAGTTTTATTTTATTACTTATCGCAATTTTAACACACCAAGATATAGTATTATTCCTGTGGGTCTCCTTAGTACCTCTAAGTCATCGATTAGAAAAACCATTAGATTCATGTACTTGTTTTATATGGAATCCCTTATTAATCAAAGATTTCTCGGAATCTTTTTTTTTTTTTTAGGTAGTCCGTTTATGTGGGTACATTTTCTTTTAGAAAACTGGAAGAAAGGTTTCCAGTTCACCATTAATGTTGAAAAATATTAACGTGGCTAAATAAGAAACTTAATTTTACAAATTTTGAGTGATAGCTTTCATAACAATGATGCTCGCGAAGGAAAGGAATGGTGAAGAAAATACAAATTTTCAGTTATTTGTTTAGACTTTTAAAATTTTCTAATATTTTTTTAGAAACTTTAACTTACTTTTTCTCTAACATTTTTGTGACAAATGTTAAAATAATTGCTTTTGTGAATGTAAATTTGTATAAAAATCACGGTGTTTAAAGTGACACCACCTCCTTCCCGAATCCTTGTTGGAGAACTTTGACTGCCTGAAAATTACTCCACTCAGGTAGAAACCGGCTGTTTTTGTTTTTCTTCGCGGCAAGAAGGGCCGAAAGTTGGCAGTTCAGCTCACAGCTCCATCATAGGTTGCAGTTCAGCTCACAGCTCCATCATAGGTTGGAGTTCAGCTCACAGCTCCATCATAGTTTGCAGTTCAGCTCTCAGCTCCATCATTAGTTTGCAGCGCAGCTCACAGCTCCTTCATAGTCCGAAGGACTGGAAACTCAGTATCCTGTGGAACTTTCACTCGCAATGGAGCACTAATTAACTCTCATCAGCTACAGTAGCCTCAAGCCATCGACACCAACGACAGACGTCGCATACCATCAACTGATGTCTTGTACTAGCAGTTTTAAGGATGGAAATTTCTTGAGGTATGTCACTTTCATTAGACACCGTGATTTCGTGACTTTAAGATTTTTTCCCGAGATTCCTTATATAATCTGTTCCTAGCATTCAGCCCTTTTAAATAGTAAAGCTCGCTAATTCATCGTAATCCTTAAACGAAAGCAGTTCTTTTCATTTTGTTCATTTCACCTTGTTCCCGTATAGGTTTGTTGGATTATAGTATGTGATCCAGCTTTCGTAAACTTATCTTTGAAGTAATATAGTATAGGCCTGCTGCCACACTTTATATTTCATATTCATATTTAGCGGATTTCATTGCTATAAAGGTTTCTCTTAATTTTGTAACACGAGTTCTTGCTATATTCACTTGTACGGAATTCCAATTATTACGACGAGACTAGTATATTACTTCGTTGTGCTTTCGGTATTTCAAATTTTTAATTCTCATATTTCTCGTGTTTTAGTGAGTAGGACGGAATTGGGGAGGATTGGGAGATCTGGTGTCATCGGTCTTCTTGATAGAATCCAGTCAAGACAACCAACAAGCAGTTACTGTTCACCTATTCAGTCATTTCTAATAAATAAGTTTGGATTTTAGTTGGTCTATTCATTCTCCTCCCCAGGATTTCTGTTCATGGAACCCCTGGGGGGACTGAATGCGAAACTGCTTGTTGTTGGTTGGCCTTGGTTTGGTGGTTGCTGTAGCTTGATATTTGCATTTTATATTTTTGTCGTGTTTGATATTTACTTGGGGAAAATTTTTATTCTCATATATTTGGGAATTTGTTGAAATTTTTTGACATTGCTATCATTAACCATGTCTGATCTTAAACTGTTAGTTAACTCCCGGAAATATATCCGTAAGGCTATCACTGAAAATTACAATAAGAGGGATAGTTTTCCCGCTTTATCACAAGTTGTTCGATATGCAAAAAAAGCAGTATTGGTGGACTTGTTAGCTCAACTAGGTGATTATGATTCTAAAATTCAAGCACTTAAGTGGGGTGAGAATGAGGATGAATTTGTACTTGCAGAGGATATTGAATTGAGTCATGATTATTTGACTAAAATTCGTGAGTGTATAGCTTTGTTAGAAGACGTACCTTCTCTTAGTCAGTCCTCGCTTGATTCGGCTCATAGTCTCCTTAAACGTCCAACAGCCCCTCTTCCCACATTTACCAGTCGTGATGGCGAAGACTTAACAAATTCTTTCTTCAGTTCGAGGAAACTATTAACAAGTTCTCGTACCCAGATTACGATAAATTTCTGTTGTTAAAGCAGCAAATTAGTGGGAGAGCTTCAATCTTGATTAATTCCTTGAAGCTGATAAGCAAGGATACACTCATGCTAAAGAATTACTGACGAATGCTTTGGCTTCCCAGGAAAACAGAAGTTCAATATTATTAAAAGCAGTTATCAGAAATGAAGTTAACTTATGAAGATGATCCGTTTGAATACATCTCTAAGATTAAGTATATCACTGAAAGTATTAAGAAATTGAAAATTGATGTTGATTTTTCCTTCAATATTTTTCTGGTCAGGCCTGAATGAGTCTTTTCGAAATATTTTGATTCAAATAACTAATCATTCGAAACCAACCTTAATGGAAATTACTGATAACTTTTTTGAAGCGAGCGAGCAGTATTTTTCACAAACATTTTAAAGAACGTAAGAAAAAATCTGATTCGCCTGTATTGAATTCGACCAGTTCTCGAGAATGTACAACTAGCCTTGCTGTGAAAGTAGATTATTCTAAAGACAAAACTAGGTCATCAAAACCTTGTTCCCTTTGCATAGTTGTAGACAGGGATATTTCACACCCAGTTTACCGGTGTCCAGTATTTAAGACTCCACAAGAGAAAACTGATAAGTTGGTTAGTTTGTCCGGCTGCATTAAATGTGGGAACCTTAATCATACTTCAGATAATTGTAAATTTAAATTCAACTCCCGGTGTAGTAACTGTAAAGGGTGGCATATGTCTTACCTTTGTGTTGGGAATCCACAAGAAAGAAAGCACAGCTGATAAATCCAAGGTAAATTCTAGTTTGGATAAATCAAAAGATAATTCCAAATTGAACATTGCTAGTAGCAATTTGATAACTCTGACAGAAGCTTTGCAGGGGATACCGATGGTGAATCGATATTGCCTACATTTACTTGTAAAATCGGTGGCAAAAGAGTGAGAGGATTGAAAGATGGTGGTTGCCAGTCAAACTTTATAACTGAAAGTTTGGCATCCCAGCTTGATCTGAAAGTCATTATGATAACTTTTCTATCACTAAACGGTATTAATGTACCCAAGACATATAAGAGTAAATTAGTAGAATTTAATGTGAAGTTTGGTGATGAGTTGAAAACTATTAAGGCTTTGTGTATTCCTTCAATTAATATTGTGTTAAAACTTCCAAATTTGAGAAAAGTTGATAGTTTTCTCATGCAGGGATATAAATTAGCAGACGAGTCTTTAAAGAATTGCCAGGATGAAATCAGTGATAGAGTTCATTTTAGGGTGTAAATCTTCGTATTGTATACCAGATTCAGAAGTACTCTTTGGTGAAAGGAAAATGTCCTTATATTCTCAGACTCCTTTGGGAATTATATTGAAGGGAGATATTAATCAGCTATTGCATGACTTGGAGGATTTGCCAGTTAATTCAAATTCATATTCAATAATGGACCCAGGGAATTACTTTCCTGTCAAAAATACCTCTTGTCTGACATCCACAGATAATTGCATTGAAGTTACAGATTGTTGTAATGCTAATTTTTCAGTCTTCAATGATAAGGGTGATCTTGTTGATGCAGAGTTGCAAAGAGCTACAAATGACATGTTAGAGAGTCAATGTTCATATTACACAAATCATGATAATCAGATATATGATGATGAGACTTCTGAGATAAATAATGATTTAGTAAAATTTGCTCTAGACAATACAGTGCGTGACGAAAGAGGAAGACTCAAATGCCTCTTCTTTGGAATCCTAAAGTTAGTCATTTGCTGGGTAGAAATCGTAAGTTAGCAACACTGATTCTAAGGGCTAATTTGAACAAACTTTTAAAGAATGAAGAAAATTTAAAATTAATGAATGACACTTTCCAAGAACAAGCTGCTGCTGGTATCATTGAAAAAATTAATGACCTTGACTTTCTAGAGACTCATCCTGAGCATAGCTTCTTGCCACATATGCCAATATTCAAACCAGATAGAGAGACTACAAAATGTAGAATAGTTTTTCTCTCCAATCTTTGTGAAAAGGACCCGACAAAGCCCATGACAGTTAGTCATAACCAAGCAATTTATCCCGGTCCTACACTTAACCATAAAATTTCTTCTGCTTTGTTGCATTTAAGATTTGACCCCTTCATTTGCACCTTTGATATTAAAAAGGCTTTCAATAATATTAGTTTGGAAGAAATTGATCAAAATAAACTTTTATTCCTATGGTTTCGAAATGTTCAGAAGAGGGATTTTTCTATTATAGCTTACAAGAATGTTCGTTTACCTTTTGGGCTACGTTGTTCACCCGCAATTTTATTGTTAGGTCTTTTCAAAATTTTGATTCTCGACTCTGAGGATGATTTATCAGGTATTAGATACTTGAAACATTTAATTTATCAACTTTGTTATATGGACAATTGTGCTTTTACAGCAGAGGGCTCTGAAAATTTAATATGGGCTTACAATCAGCTGAACTCTATTTTTGAACCTTACAAATTTGGTCTTCAGCAATTCATGTCAAATGACAGTAATTTACAATCTCTCATTGACTCTGATCTTGAAGGAGAAACCCCTGTTAAGGTAAAATTGCTTGGCATGCGATGGGATCGTTCAAAAGATACCCTATCGACAAACCCTATTAACCTCGACCCACAGGCTAATACTAAAAGGTTAATTTTAAGAAGCATTGCATCACAATATGACGTTCATAACTATAATGCTCCTTTACTAAATAGAAGTAGGTTGTTCTTGCACGGATTGCAATGCCAAAAGGAGTTAACATGGGATCAGACTCTTTCTCCTGATGTTTTACGTGAATGGAGATTAATTGCTAAACAAGCTAATGCCTCTCTTGTTGTCGAGATTAAGAGATTTGTTGGGAAAAGAAAGAGCTCTTACAAGCTGATAGGATTTTCTGATAGCAGAAGAAAATATAAATTTTCAGTTATTTGTTTAGACTTTTAAAATTTTTCTAATATTTTTTAGAAACTTTAACTTACTTTTTCTCTAACATTTTTGTGACAAATGTTAAAATAATTGCTTTTGTGAATGTAAATTTATATAAAAATCACGGTGTTTAAAGTGACACCACCTCCTTCCTGAATCCTTGTTGGAGAACTTTGACTGCCTGAAAATTACTCCACTCAGGTAGAAACCGGCTGTTTTTTTTTTCTTCGCGGCAAGAAGGGCCGTTTTGTTTTTGCTTCAGCTCAAGAATCATAGGTTGCAGTTCAGCCGATCATAGGTTGCAGTTCAGTTCCATCATAGCAGTTCAGCTCACAGCTCCATCATAGGTTGCAGTTCATCCATCATAGGTTGCAGTTCAGCTCACAGCTCCATCATAGGTTGCAGTTCAGCTCTCCATCATAGCTCCATCATAGTTTGCAGTTCAGCAGCTCCATCATTAGCTCCTTCCTTCATAGTCCGAAGGACTGGAACTCAGTATCCTGTGGAACTTTCACTCGCAATGGAGCACTAATTAACTCTCATCAGCTACAGTAGCCTCAAGCCATCGACACCAACGACAGACGTCGCATACCATCAACTGATGTCTTGTACTAGCAGTTTTAAGGATGGAAATTTCTTGAGGTATGTCACTTTCATTAGACACCGTGATTTCGTGACTTTAAGATTTTTCCCAAGATTCCTTAAATAATCTGTTCCTAGCATTCAGCCCTTTTAAATAATAAAGCTCGCTAATTCATCGTAATCCTTAAACGAAAGCAGTTCTTTTCATTTTGTTCATTTCACCTTGTTCCCGTATAGGTTTGTTGGTTTATAGTATGTGATCCAGCTTTCGTAAACTTATCTTTGAAGTAATATAGTATAGGCCTGCTGCCACACTTTATATTTCATATTCATATTTAGCGGATTTCATTGCTATAAAGGTTTCTCTTAATTTTGTAACACGAGTTCTTGCTATATTCACTTGTACGGAATTCCAATTATTACGACGAGACTAGTATATTACTTCGTTGTGCTTTCGGTATTTCAAATTTTTAATTCTCATATTTCTCGTGTTTTAGTGAGTGGGACGGAATTGGGGAGGATTGGGAGATCTGGTGTCATCGGTCTTCTTCTACTTGATAGAATCCAGTCCAGACAACCAACAAGCAGTTACTGTTCACCTATTCAGTCATTTCTAATAAATAAGTTTGGATTTTAGTTGGTCTATTCATTCTCCTCCCAGGATTTCTGTTCAAATGGCCTCAATTTCAAAAGCGCATTGGTAATGAAGGTCAGAGCTTCTGTTAATCCCTGGAAATTCCAGCTCGCCGCATGATGCATTGACGCTGGTGTGCTCCATAGCTACCAACGTTTTCTGTCTTCTACTGTTGATGGTACTTTCCAAATGCCGATTAACGCAGCTAGTCTCAAATAGTGAATACATGTATTGTTCGAACGTTGCTTGTAGAGAACAGTTGCTTGCTGTCCATAGATTTGTTGCAGCAAGGTAGCCTATATGCATAGTCCTAACCTTATTCTAAAACTAATAGGGATGTGTAGCTTTCCAACAGAAGTTAAAGGAAACCTTGTTTCAAGGCGATGTTAAATAAAATAATTTTTTTTTTTTTTACGAACTAGCTCAGCCTCAGTTTTAACACCAGTTTTTGGTATTTTGTGTAAACTCTATCACCAATATGTAGAAAGATTCCAAAAATTGTGCTCAAGAGCGAGAAGTCCAGTATATGGGCAGCGTTATTCTTTTATGAAGAACAACAATGACCCTTCTAAACTGTTCAGTAAAAATATATGTTCGACTTGAACACGTGAGCTCTGCAGTACCCAGTCTAATACAATTGCCAGTCTTAAAACAAAAATACAAGTATTTTAGGGTTCATCAAATCGTCGTCAAAGGTACAGGATATTTTTCCCATCTCTTTTAGTGCTCCCCTTTTATGTATCGAGGTAACTGGAACACTTAAAGTTTTCAGGAACCGAGGAATTTGATACACTGTCTTGTATTCAAAGGGTTGTTTTAGGAATTTCACTTTAATATCTGCATGCAACGTTGGGTGGCTATAAAGTTTCATGGATCCTATGTGATTTCAAAGACTGGATCTGTAGGGTGCTGTTGTGAAAAGAACGTAATTGCGAGTGTTATGCGCATTTTTCTAGATACCCGGCGACTATGTAACATATCCACAACATGAAAAAGAACTGCCAAACGGATAACTGATGGACTTCGATAGTTTTCTTGTTCACTGGCTCTTGTTGGCCAGAGTTTCTATTCAGCACAGTGTATATTGTATTCTTTTCCTCTTGAATTTCATGAAAACCGCTCGAACTTTACCAATAAAAGGAACTGATACATCATTTGAAAAAATCATGCAATACTTTAATTCAAAATATTAGTAAACTTGCGTAAGTTTTGATGATAGGGAAGTGAAATAGCCCAAGGATTTCGCTTTCCGCGTGGCTCTGAAAAGGAATATTATTTTCCAATTTTTTGATGTTCTAGTAATAGTCGTTACCTTTGTCTATACTGTCGGGAGAAACTGCATACATAGATGAACCTAAACTAGAGCATAGTAGTTAATGGACACATAACATCAATATTTCCTGGAATAACGAAATAAATATTATCCCCAGATTTTTCATGTATACGAAAGGCTCATTCGTCTTTAACAAGACGAGCCCTATCGAAAGCTGCTTATCCTGATTAGTTGACGTTAATGCCTTGGCTTCTTTTTACTTGTTCTGTAATATTAGTCGCAAGCCTCTTACGTGTAAATGATCAATCATGTTCTCACGGGAAATATTAATAACTCGACCACGTTTCGAGACTCGTTCTCTGAAACTTTGGTACTTATAGACGCTGTTAGTGGCCTTGAACTAAAAGAGTAATTGTTGTCTGTTAATTACGCTAACAAATTCCGACAGCGACAGCGTGAAAGGCAGGCCCCCATACAAGAAAGTTCTTGCCTGGACACTGAAAGAAGTCCTGTTTCCCCGCTTATTTCTCATCAGTTTTTTTTTTCGAGGATAGGTGAAAACAATTATGTAAAGGAGACCTCGGCGATAAAAAGCGAAATGGAGGCATTTGAAAAAGCAATAGCGAACAAATGTGGCTTGACGGTGAAATTTTGGGCTAGTTAGTCACCTGTCAATGAAAGCCTTAGCTATATTAAAATCCAGCGAGTAAAGACAGTGCCTCAACACTCACAGTCAAGAATAAGGCTTAACGTATAACAATGCAGATGTTACACTTTGTTCCTATAGCCTAGTCGGTCTTTTAATATGAAACCTGTTTTTTAAAGGCCACTGACATATTTCACAAGAAGCTGGAGTTTGCTTAAAATACCAAATTAATGCTTTGTTTCCACATTCGAAACATTTATTCTTTTTTATTGTTAATAACAGATATTAAAGAAATTTTGACAAAGATTTTAAGAGGCTACGCTCTCTGGTATTTCTGGCAATACATTACCTCTAATTGTAACAAAGGAAATCCCAACGGCTGTCTCTATCTGTAATGGAAATATTACCTTTACAAAAGTTTTGAGATTTGCTGGGTTTTGCTTAACATTTCTTACCTGATATCCATGTCTTTTAATAGTCCAACATGCTTTTTTATGGTATATATATATATATATATATATATATATATATATATATATATATATATATTTGCATTTACACCAGTGTGGATTTCTTCATCTTAGTGACTCATGATTATGAGAATTTTATGAATACTTTTTATTTCTCTTCGTATTTCTGAATTGTAACCACTTTCCTTTAGGCATTTAACTTATTTCATTAAAGCGTCCAAATATTTCTGCGAAATTTCAGCCTAAGAAACCGGAAATTCAGTCCAGATCCATTTATCAGGGGATTTTATTGGCTAATCTCTCGGCAACTGGCTTACTTATTGAGAAACGAATCCGAATTCTTCCTCTCTTTTATTTTTTCCTTTGCGGCGTTCGTCAAGAATCCCTCTTTAATTAAAGTAGTCTTCCGAGAGGGGAAGCATCTCAGCTGCAACATATTTCCTCCTTTGAGGTTTCATGACGGAAAAATACGTCTCACAAACACGAAGTATATTTTCAAAAATAGAGCAAGGTTCAAACATTCATTATAGCTGTCACATTAACCTGGTGGATGTATCTCTCCCAACAAATGTCGTGCCATCTTCCTCACTCGTAAGTGGAGATGCAATCTCTTTCGCCCAGGAGATGGGAGAGGAGACAGCAAGAGAGAGAGAGAGAGAGAGAGAGAGAGAGAGAGAGAGAGAGAGAGAGAGAGAGAGAGAGAGAGAGAGAGAGAGAGCTTTAAAGTTTCATAATATGAATTTACTATATTTTTTTTTATTAAACCCCGTTTAAAATACTCTTTTAAATGTTTCACATTAATTAAAGAAAAGCTTTGGTATTAGCATAATCTGAAATAACTATCAAGATAACCAATATTTTTGCTTAATGTAATTTGCTGAGATATCTTAGAGTGAAGCTGCTCTTACGTGACTTCAAAAACTTCGGTCTACCAAGATCTAGACGTTCATATTTTTGAGGTCAAAGTCTTTAAACGCAATCCTTTTTGAATTGTTGCAAAATGGCTGCCCTGGACTGTACGTCTCGCAGCGTTGAACACTCTATAACAGTCTTGTATATTTCCCTATGGGCATTTTTGTAGTCTTCCAACAGACAA
>NC_089750.1:45851526-45861526 GCF_040412425.1 Macrobrachium rosenbergii | reverse complement strand
GCACAGAAAACACGTGAAACTGGCAGTTTTAAGTTGTTTCTGTATTGATGAATGTACGTCATACGTAAAAAAAAATTCACTTGGAGTGAATATACAAGTATTCTCCCTAATTTTGCAGTTTCATTATTTGTCATTGAGATTAGCTTTCAAAACAATTTTATTGTACTTTTAACTTGCCTCTCACAGTAATGTTATGAAACCAATAAATATATTTTAGTGTCCTTATTTTCTCTCAATGAAGTTTTCTTATTTATGTATACACATGCATATATATACAATATATATATATATATATATATATATATATATATATATATATATATATATATATATATAGAGAGAGAGAGAGAGAGAGAGAGAGAGAGAGAGAGAGAGAGAGAGAGAGAGAGAGAGAGAGAGAGAGAGAGAGAGAGAGAGAGAGATATTGCAGGGATTATATCTGTCCTCATCCCTTGCATTTATTGAAGAGATTTTCTGTACTACTGCTCGGAAATTGATGGTACCTCCATTTCTATGAGCAGGCACCAAAGGATATTGAACACCTACTGATCAGGTCGGGGCTCGGAGAACTTTACTTTTCCCTCTTTTTGTCTGTCCCTTTGTCTCTCTGTCAGTGTGCCAGTGACGTTTACTTTATAATCGAAATTCCTCCTCCCAAAAGATGAAAGGAATTGCTTTCAAACTTCCTACTAAGGTAGATCATCATATGTGTCCATCTGTCAAATTGTCACGATTGTCCTTGTCTTTTTATCGCTATTCTTACATGGCTGAAGTGATTTCATTCGGTCTTTGTAGGAGGAAGAATTTCGATGATAAAGTAAACGTCACTGGCACACTGACGGATAGACAGAGGGACAGACAAAAGCAGACAAAAAGAGGGAAAAGTAAAACTCCCAGGACCCCGACTTGATCAGTAGGGGACCAATATCTTTGGTGCCTGATCATACCAATGGAGGCACCGTCAATTTCCGGACACCAGTACAGAAAATCTCTTCAATAATTGCAAGGGGTGAGGGCAGATATAATCCCTGTAATATATATATATATATATATATATATATATATATATATATATATATATATATATATATATATATATATATATATATATATATATATATATATATATATATATATATATATATATATATATATATATTTATATATATATATATATATATATATATATATATATATATATTGTCATAAACTGGATGGTCTTGGTTGGGAGAAATTGAAACAAGGTTTATATTGAGGCTGCCACGAAACCAAGAAAGCCCAGCTTATGAGCAAAAGGAAAAGTTATTTGAAAACTTTCCTTAGATTTTCCTGGATTTACAATTGAATGAGAAAGGTCGCCATTTGGGAATTACAATTCTTTTACAAATTTACAGGGGTTTATTTACAGATACACTAGCAAGTAAACAATGAGACAACAATCAACATGATAACTGATGGGCAGACTCATTAATAGGACACATGGAACAATAATGCAATGATTGGCAACAAGCAAGCTGATTAATAAGGGGGCCAATGTGCAATACAACCAGTCCAATGATAATAATAATAGTTATTCATGCCCCGATTACACGAATAGTCTTAGATGATGCAAACAGATTGAACTCCAGGATGGGAGAATAATTCATATGAACATTTTCGGGCCACAACGGATTTGGTATTGACTGTGACCAGGATTTCAGGATTTTGGGGTGGCAGGCTAGATACTGGAGCACGGAGTGCGATAGGGCCGCTTGTCTCTCCTGAAAGAGGCGTCCCAGATTAACCACAGAGACACACAGAAGGAAATGGAATCCCCCTTATAAATGGGGATACTTTACACAATTAGATATTAACCACTACGTAGCCAGCAGATAATTAGAATGAAATCACGTAAGCACAATATGGGAATCGTAGCTGCGTGGGTTCTAACAATGAACACGTGATCGCACTTACACAAAGAGTAAATTTAACATTGGAATTGCTTAGCCTAAATAGCCCTTAAAGTGCGCTTGGGGAGGGATAATTGATAATTATCACGGGATCTTTACTTGAATTCAAGGCACGTAAATGGCGAGATATGGGGGTGGGGGCGGGGCAGGCAGTACTCTTAACAAAGAAGGATTGCTTTGTGGAGGGAGGAGTTAAAGTTTAAAGAAATGGGAAATTTTAGGGGTTTAATAGAAGGGAAAAGGGCTGGCTATTGACTACTTGCAACGTACGAACCTTGAATGACCATTGTGGGCACCTAACAATCATCCCAGCTGTTCGTCGAAGTCAGTTCAACCAGCGGAGTGGAAAAGGATGCAGCACGTGCATTCCTGGCGAGGTCACAGGAGGATCTGCTTGCTTCCACAACATGGCGTCTTGAAATTCGAACTTTTGGGCCAACTGTACCTGCAAGGAGCCATACGCCAGCAACAAAACAGAGGAAAGAAGGTCTTAGGACTAAGTGTTTACAGATTAAAATCCTACCTCGCCCCTAGCGTTAAATGGCCTATTTGACCTCCCCCATACCTACTGCTTCCCCATCGCGTGATGGGGGTGGAAAAGGGGGTTTTCATTGTTCCCCGGATTGTACAATTTTAGCGGGGGACTGCTAAGGGGGCCTAGCTCCTCATGGGTGCTAACGGCTATTATCTGGTTCAAACATGCTTGTGTCCGTCCGACGCCCGCCAATTTCCCCGGCTCGACAGTCAAATGAATAGCAGATTATTTCAAAATTAAATAGTGCACTGAAATTTACAGGAGAGAGGGATGTATATCCTTGACAATATATATATATATATATTATATCTGCCCTTATATCTTGCCCTCACCTTATATAATATATATATATATATATATATATATATATATATATATATATATATATATATATATATATATATATATATATATATATATATATATATATATATATATATATATATATATATATATATATATATATATTATATATATATATATATATATATATATATATATATATATATATATATATATATATATATATGTATATATATATATATATATATATATATATATATATATATATATATGTACATATATATATATATATATATATATATATATATATATATATATATATATATATATATATATATGTATATATGTATGTATGTATGTATGTATAAATATATAATGTATGTCTGCATAATAAAATGAGAAAACTTCATTGGAGAGAAAATAAGGGCACTTAAATATATTTATTGATTTCATAACATTACTGTGACAGGCAAATTAAAAGTATAATAAAATTGTTTCAACAACTAATCCAAATATATTTACAAATATATATATATATATATATATATATATATATATATATATATATATATATATATATATATATATATATATATGGGCGTGTGTGTGTATGTATATATACATATGTATACATATCTATACATATATATATATATAAACTGTCTCTTCCCCGTGTTGCCATCACTACGTCTGTCACACTTAGTCATTTTAATTCCCTCAGGGAAGCAGGAATTTCAGTAAAACTTGGTATATGAGTATATCAACATTATACCAACATGATTCTCTTTCTGTTTTACTGCCTGTGTGTTAAATTTGGCTTATCATCGTAAATTCTAATACAATGCTGAAGAGATTTCATTCAAACTTGGTACAAATGTATAATATCTTCCATAGACATGTTAGCAAGGAGATTGTCCATCAGTTAGTCTCTCGCTTCGTCTATAATGATTACATTTTCATCACATCTACATATGTGGGGGATTCCATTCAAACTAGGAATAAGAATAGCTATCATGCTTAGGTGCTCAAGAAATACAGATTGTCTGTCTCCCCGTCCATATGTGTCACATTTATCTTGTTACTAGCTGGCCAACCTGGCGCTGCCCGGGAAAACTCTGAATTACAGTCCATGTGTAGAGGGAGGGAGAGAAAAGGGAAAGGGGAGGGGAGGGGAAGGGAAGAAGGAAGGGGAGGTGGTAGGGGAAGGGGAGGGAGAAGGAAAGGGGGGAGAAGTTTCTGTTGACGGTTCGAATGACAGTTCTACTTTTTTCATGCAAACGTTCACCCTTCGAATAGCCATGTGTGAACTGTCAGGCATTACTGTGGTGACTGTCCCTTTTATCCAGGTATTACTGTTCGGTCTGTCCATTTTATCCAGGTATTTCTGTGGTGACTGTCCCTTTTATCCAGGTATTACTGTGCTGTTTGTCCCTTTTATCCAGATATTACTATGAAGATTGTCCCTTTTATCCAGAAATTACTGTGGTAACTGTCCCTTTTATCCAGTTATTACTGTCCTGCCTGTCCCTTTTATCCAGGTATTACTGTGATTACTGTCCCTTTTATCCGCCTATTAGTGTGGTGACTGTCCCTTTTATCTAGGTATTACTGTGGTGACTGTCCCTTTCATCCATGTATTATTGTACTATCTGACACTTTTAAAAAGGTGTGTGCTGTGTTTCCCTTTTACCCAGGTATTACTGTGGTGACTGTCCATTTTACCCAGATATTACTATGTTGTCTGTCCCCTTTAACCAGTTGTTACTGTACTGTCTGTCCCCTTTAACCAGGTATTACTGTACCGCCTATACCCTTTTATCCAGATATCACTGTAGCGACTGTCCCTTTTACCCAGGTATTACTGTGGTGATTGTCTCTTTTATCCAGGTATTACTGTGATGACTGTCCCTTTTATTGAGGTATTACTGTGCTGTCTGTCCGTTTTATCCAGGTATTATTGTAGTGACTGTCCCTTTTATCCAGGTATTACTGTGGTGGTTGTCCTTTTTTATCCAGGTGTGGTGTCCCTTTTATCCAGGTTGTGGTACCTTTTTATCCAGCAATACTATACTGACTGTCACCTTTAACAAGGTATTACTGTCTCTGTCCCTTTTATCTAGGTATTACTGTGGTGACTGTCCCTTTATCCAGGTATTATTGTGGTGACTGTCCATTTTATCCAGATATTATTATGGTGACTGTCCGTTTTATCCAATTATTAAACTGCTGTCTGTCCTCTCTATCCAGGTTTTACTGTGGTGACTGTCCCTTTTATCCAAATATTCCTGTGCTGTGTGTCCCTTTTATCCAAGTTTTACTGTGGTGACTGAAAAGCATTTTTTCAATAATATATTTCTATGGTCTCGAGTACATGAAATGAGGTATGATAAGCCTGTAGAGTTTATTTATTACATAAGTTACAAAGGGAAGGGGGAAGGTGGAGGGGGAATGGGGGGTACGGGTTTGAAACCTATCCTACTATCTAAGTTGGGTCAAACGGTGGCTACGTGCCAAATTTTGTCTACTGTAGATCGATCAATCGGTTCAGATTTCTATAGCCCACAAAGTTACAAACATACATACAAACTAACATACAAACAAATATACAAACATACAAACATTCACTTTTAGACATAAGATCAGGACATTCCCAAAACGTGTAACCATGGAAATTAACTACAGTAGATATAATAGGCACTTCGTATCCGATATGCATTCATCACTAATGAAGCCTTGCAGACTTTGGCCATAATCTTCCAAATAGAAATAGATGTCATTATCAGAAGACAACTATGGGAGTGATTTACATTTTTTAGAACTGTAATGGTATCCTTTTGGTCAACATTTCAGCGACTGGTGTTCATGGAGGGGAGTTAGAGGAGGCGCTACAGAAGAGATGCTACTTTAACAATATTCGCAGAATGACTGATCTTACAAATGTGATATGGGAGTTTCAAGTGCCTCAGTAGAAGTACAAATATAACATATACAATAGAGGTGGAACGATACTCCAAAGAAAGGTCCTTTTTTTTATTTCAAATCTATGACCACAAGACAAAATCCACTACGTTGTTTCAGTTGATAACTTTGAAATCTAAGATATTAAGGATTGGGATATTATCACAAAACTTTCTCTGTCTAGGCCAAAACCTAATTTTCCTGGAAGTAATGCTGTTAGAATGAGTGACTTGTCTTAAATATGAAAATCTTTCAAAAAAAAGGTAAACCCCAAGACTTATCGTCACTGACGCCTGATATGTTTCGGTTCTTGCACACTAGGATTTTGTGTAAAAAACTTATATTTTCAGCAAAACTTCATATCTTGACACAATGTACAGGTCTTTCGTGCTAATCAATATCTTCATGATGCGCCAAAATTTCAGAAATCCTTCTCTTGAAAAATGTTTGTTTCTGGTAGGTTGGGCGCTGACCTGGGATCAAAAGGCAGTTCATGTTTTCACTACCCTGTAATTTATACCTCAGCTTTCTTTCCTCCAGTCCATGGTCTCTTGTCGCTTTTGGTATTAACTCCACAATTCTGTTTTGTCATGAACCCAGTTACTTTGTGCATTGACTAATATATCTACGCCTGAAGAGATTTGTTTTTATTTTTACCATATATCATATTCCTCAAAAAATATCTTTCCAGCTCTACAGCTAAGATTGCTTCGGATCACCTTTCTGTTTTTTGGTTGCGTGTCTTTCAGGAAACGGAATTGACAGTTGCATGCAGTCTCTTTCACTACTCCTCCATTTCCTCTTTCGCGTCTCTTTCATAATCATGGCTCACCCTTGTATTCGGCACTGTAATCAGTAATCGAAATTTCTAGTTCATTCTCCATTTTCAAGTGAGTCCAATTAGCTCCGACATTTTCAGCCTGTACTGTCGTCGCGTTCCCTCTCACATTCGACTCCCTCACATTTGCACGTAGTTGTTGAAGTTAAACGTTTGTTGGCTCTTTCGATAGATACCATATCTCTCTTGAATATCAACTGACTTTCCCCTTTCCATTTTGCATGCAAATACTTCAGCCTCTGCAGGGTTCACTTGGGTGTCCTTCTGTGATTTCTCGTCGTTCTGTCCTGCGACGGTTAATTTGATTGTTTGCGGATAAGTCAGTCATGGCAGTTATTCATAAAGACAACAAAGTCCACTCCCTCACAATGACAGCGATATTATGAAGTTAATTTAACGCTTCGTTAAACATCAAAAGGTAACGACACCATTAGTAAAAATTAAAGTGAGTTCAGTTGTTTTGATTCTGGGCGTCTTCTACGTTCTTCATTAAATGTATTTAGCAGATGTCTGTGTATTCATGTAAGAGAGAGAGAGAGAGAGAGAGAGAGAGAGAGAGAGAGAGAGAGAGAGAGAGAGAAAATTCATTTATATCTTAACTTGTGTACATAAATCAACGTTTCAGATGTCGTCAATGAATTTCAGTTTTGCTTTAGTGAAATGCAGTCCTAAGCACGAAATGAAAACATTAATGACAATTTTCAGCGAAGAAGAAATGTTTAATTTAGCGAATCAGTTTTAGTTTTGATAAGAATGATGATAATTTCAATACAGGTAAAAATAGAACTATGAAATAAATTTACTTCACTTAGAGAAAGCTTTTTTTTTTTTGTCACAGTCTTCCTTAATGTAGTTAAAACCATTGGAGGATGTGACGTCGTTTAACTTGACCTTCCGTGAAATCACAGTCAGAGTGTTGCGCCAATGAATAAAAAAATAAAATGGATTGAAAAAGCTCTTTTCGTCATCATCGCCAGATTTCTTTCCCATATTGAAGTTTTTCAAGTCACAAACCCCTTTCAGTATGTCGCTACCAAATATTCTGAGCAGACAATTTATCCCAAAATAGAACCGTATTCTGAAAGCCCATCCTGAACTATATGTTTGTGTATCATATTGCTAAAAGCCTTCTACAAATGAAAAGTAATAGTTATCCACGTAGATTCAAGTTTTTTAGGCAAATAATCATTTTTTGTTGGGGGGCTTTTCATTCTTCCCTTCCTCTACAGCTCCGTGGCGCTCAAGTATTTTTACGAAGTGTGGTTCAGTAATCGACCTAAGTAGGTATGTTTGTAGGAATATAGCAACTGTATGTCTTCCAGACTTCCTGTCGCATTGTCGAAGGAGTGGCTTTTCGCCTTCGAAGCCCACTAATGGAATTAGATCCACAATGAACGTATTGAAAAGACATCACTCTCTCTCCATAACAGAGGCAATCCTTCATTATTTAGAGGTGTTTATTTTAAATTAATACTAAATGAGTACTGCTTTTGAAATTATGTTATATGTATCTTAATAAGGTCGATGGATCAAATGGCATGGATTTAAAACAAACAATAGCATCCGTAGGAATATTTCAAGAGAAACCGGTGTCTCCTGGTAATAATAATTCATAAATACATACATACATACATACATACATACATACATACATATACATACATACATATATATACACTGTATATATGCGTGTGTGTGTGTAATTATATATTTATGTATGTAAGTGAATGTAAATTATTTTGACCTGAAGACACTGATTTCTCTTGAAATATTCCTACGGATGCTATTGTTTGTTTTAAAGCCACGCCATATGATCCATCGACTTTATTAATGCCTGTAATTGAATCTACTTGGATAACTATTACTTTCTATTTTTAGAAGACTTTTAGTAATAAGATACACATACATATAGTTCAGGGTGAACTATACGAAACTATTTTGGGATAAATATTCTGCTCAGAATATTTTGTAGCGCTATATTAAAATGGATTTGTGACTTGAATAAGTACTATCTGCGAAGCAAATCAGGACAACAAAAGTTTCAAATTTTCACTGGTATTTCAGTGGCAACGAAGACAAAGAGAGCGTTTTTAATCAATTTTTTTTTTATTCGATGAAGCAACGTTCTGTCTGTGATCGCATATAAAGTTAAATGACGTCACATCCTCCAATGGATTTAGCTGCTTACGAGACTGTTTCAAGAAAAATGCTTTGTGATTAGTGAAATAAATTTTCGTAGTTGTATTTTTGCCAGTATAATATTTATTATCATTATTATCAAAACTGAAAAATTTATTTGCTAAATTCATAATTTCTCCTCCGCTGAAATTTTATTTAATCTTCCTTATCTGTGTCTGAAAAATCAATATCATATCAAATATACCCAGATTACATGACCCCGACGCAACTGAAGCAACAGAGCTAAAGATCTTTCCCCTTCCTCTGCGGATTTACACGCAGGATCTATGTATGCATGCATGTATGTATGTATGTATATATATATATATATATATATATATATATATATATATATATATATATATATATATATATATATATTTATATATATATGTGTGTGTGTGTGTGTGTGTGTGTGTATATATATATATATATATATATATATATATATATATATATATATATATATATATATATATATATATATATATATATTAGAATAATTACAGTTCTCTGAGGGAAATTTTTATACGTTTTCCATATTGTCTTTTACTAATTCGTAAGTACAATGTTTTATATTTTACGCGAAAACATAATAGGGTTTTATTCTGTTGGTGTGACTACTAATGAAGAGTTTTTATGTAATGAGTTTTATTTTGTGATGGCTTTATTGACACTCATTTAAATTCGGTATTTTCAGATTTTCGTATGGAATGTTAACGTGTTCACTTGCTCATTCAACAACATACCAGTACTTCGCTGATTGCCTTTTCTAAGTTATGAACTGCAGATGCGTGGATGTGGCCTTTTTCGTTTTGATTTTCTTCATATTGCGTTTATTTCTATCATTTTTTAAAGTTCTTTGAACTCTTTCATACCTATACCTTTTCTTCATTTAACCATATCTGACTTCCTTTCTCTCCCTTCCCTAATCTGTTCACTATTTCCTCTCTAGTTTTCCATTGCAGGTTGCATGACCTTTCCATATTCTGCACCCCAAGGAAAGGAAAAAACTCCCCTTGGATCAAAGCCTCCACCTGAAAAAAGAAGTCCTCGCAGGCAAGATTATCTGGGATAGTGGCGTATTTTGTGTGATGCGAGTAATAATGGAAAAGCTGATTTTCTTTCTTTTTCTTTGCTTTTTTCATCGATAATTATAGATGTTTTATTATGAAGTTAATATTTTATTACTGATCCCTAACAATCTTACACAATGAGATTAGTTGGAAGCGCCTTAAT
>NC_089750.1:45761526-45841526 GCF_040412425.1 Macrobrachium rosenbergii | reverse complement strand
TTGCTTCTTTTGATCATTAAGCATACTAATCATTCTTGTTTCATAATGTAATATTTATTTATGTTGGTTCCAAATTCAGTAGGTATTTATCAATGTTTCTTATCAGGAAAGAGGCTTTGAACCCATCTTGAAGTGAGATAGGTTTCAGTCTAACTCGGCATTTTCGACCAATGTACTGTATATTTCACAAATTTCAAGGATGTCTGACTGACACCCGCGATGCCTCAAAATTTCCGGCTCTCATGGAGAAGTTTTGTCATGAATCTTCAAGAATTATGGTGACAGAATGGCCATTATCGAAAGAGGTTCCTAAGAAGCGATGCTTTCCTGAAACATGACTTGGGCTGAAAATAGCCTTAAGGTTTTCAAAAACTGTTAGTAAGAGGTTTGAGAGACTCGGTGACTTTATGAAGGATCTATACCACTGAAGAGAAACAAATGCATTTTGTTTCTTCGGGTTAGAATGTGTTACTAGCTGATTTTAAAACATTCATTTTCCAGCTCCATGTATAATAAATTCTCTCTCTCTCTCTCTCTCTCTCTCTCTCTCTCTCTCTCTCTCTCTCTCTCTCTCTCTCGTCTTCCCTAGCCCTTCTTTGGCTGAGTCGGTAGAGCTTCGGACTGTCACTCGATGGGCCGGAGTTCAATTCCCCGGCCGGCTGATGAAGAGTTAGAGGAATTTATTTCTGGTGATAGAAATTCATTTCTCGCTATAAAGTGGTTCGGATTCCACAATAAGCTGTAGGTCCCGTTGCTAAGTAACCAATTGGTTCTTAGCCACGTAAAATAAGTCTAATCCTTCGGGCCAGCCCTAGGAGAGCTGTTAATCAGCTCAGTGGTCTGGTAAAACTAAGGTATACTTTTCTCTCGTCTTCCCCCTTTCCCGACGTACATCCCAGAGCTTGAAATCTTGATGCTTGTATGAAAAGAGCGAAGCTATCATTATGCAAAAATGTCCACTTTTTTAGACTTGCTTAGTAGCCTTTTGAATAATATTTGCAAGAAAAGGGAAGAAGGTCAAAAGGTACGCAAAGGATTAGATGGAGTGACAAAGAGGAGGAGGATTTTGAGAAGAAGCGCCTAGTTGAGGAAATGCTTTCGACAGGCAACCGACCCTTTTGTATGGGAGATACCAATTGGGAATGAAGAAGGAAAGAAAAAGGGTCTTCTTTTCCTGTTCTAGTTATTAAACGAAGCACCTCCTTTGGAAACGCCAGTCACTTAGGAAAGGCTACAAAAACGTTCAGTTTAATCGCCCACTTCAGGTAAAGGAGACCAATTACAGTTTGATACGCTCTGCCTTCACTTCCACAAACTAAAATACATGGGAAGACTTCATGGAATTATAGAAAAAAAGGGTTAACAGATGTAATACGAAGAGAGACATAAAGGAATGACGGCAGTAAAAGGGATGACAAGATATGTAGCAGTAATAGACACGAAAGGGGTAGAGACAATGAAAGGTGCAGAAGGATGGCAGTAATTGGTAAGGGAGGAAGAGCGAATTGAAATACTTGAGCTCTGCTCCTCAGAATACTGGTATTTTACTTTTCTATTTTGCTAGAGGGAAGCCTCACTTCATAACCGGTCAATCATCAAGTAGTGCAGACCATGCAGTCTTGTCAAAGGGCGGCTTCTTGGGGTAAGAAGTCTTGGCTTTGCTTGTTTGGTAATCATCTAGTTTGTTCTCCAGCTCACGCTGTTTGCAATAGAAATTCAACAGAAGAATGCAGACACGCAGAATGTTAAATACAGTGATATTGGGTACAATTCCTATTTTTGGTTGAACACAGTAAAATTATTGCCGGTAATGAGTGATAGATGCAAATGGATAAAAAAAAAATAAAGCGGTTGGAAAAGACATTTTTCTTGCACATAATGGTATATATCTATAACAAGCTCAGTTTGTTATGTAAATATATTATTATTATCTATTCAGCGAACGCGCGCGCGCGCGAGAGAGAGAGAGAGAGCGAGAGAGAGAGAGAGAGTTAAGCTTTTCTGGTGGAACTGAATATCTCATTCTTGAACAATTTTTCTAAGCACAAGAAATTCGTTAACAAAGCAAAATATGTGGTTCTGTCCATATTTCCATATGGTGGTTGTTGTAAATCTTCTCCGCATTATCCAAGTTTAAATTTCTATTTGGTAAATTCTCTCTCTCTCTCTCTCTCTCTCTCTCTCTCTCTCTCTCTCTCTCTCTGAGCAAGTAGTATCCCATTAGGTCACAAACAAAATAGCCGGTGTTGAGCCCGAACCGAACGGGGAGGGGAACTATGGGCCCGTTCCCTAAAGGACAAGTGTGAATGGCGACCTTATCAGTAAATAATATATTTACTGAAGTCGAGTGTCATGGGTCGCAGTTTGTGTTGTGTATAAGATAGGGAGTGGGATAGAAGAAGAAGGGAGGGAAAGAAAGACAAAGTGATCAGTTCTACGTTAAAGAATGTACCACGGACAACAGGCTGCCCTCGACCCCCCTGGGGTGAAACCATTCATATGTGATGGAATCTCACCTACCAGGCGAAATTCCAAGGCTCATCTACGGAGCAAGGACGGGTGAATGGTCCCGCTTCGTTAAAATCCTACAGCGATTGTAGAAATGGGTACCAGGTAGTTTTATGGTCATGGTTGTCGCAACCAGGACCCACTCAGACAGGTCAGAGCTCGAGCGGGAGTGAGTGATGACGTCAGCTGCACCTTTACATGCAGTCCTGTGCACCAGTCTCACCCAAGCCATCCTCGTGTGTACACCTTTTCATCGTGATCATTTTCAACTAGACATACTTCAGTGCTGCAGATATGCCAAACAACTGCTCAGTATACGGGTGCTACAATACAAGAACAAAAACATCAGGATCAGACATACGATACTTCCGTTTTCCAAGGGCCAAAGGACTTAGACTACGATGGATTCATTGCTGTTGTCGCGCTGATAGCATAAACGCTGATAATGCAGTGGTATGCTCTGTGCATTCTGCTCACACTGACTACAAAGATGGCATGAAATCCAGACTCCTTGGAATCGATACTCCTAAGCGACAACGAACGTTAAAGGATAATGCAATTCCGTCTCTCTTTATGCCTCAAGGTAAACTATAAAGCAGTATTATGTATTGGTGTGTGTGTGTGTGTGTGTGTGTTTTATGGTGTTGTTACAATTTTTTGGAGGGAGGTGTTGTGTTTGAGGAATTGTTATGTATTTATAGCAATGTAGAGCAAATTTTGTATGTTTTGTTGAACTGTTGGAACTGTGTATTTATGCAAATGTGTCATTGCTTCGACTCTTTTTGTTGAACCATTGTTGAAAGACTTTCATTTATGCAGTTTTGATTATTAAGTTTAAATTTTAGTGCATCCTACTGTACATTTGTCCATGTACAAATCTCAGGTCAAATAACGATCTATCTATCGGTCTATATCTATTTATCTATCTGTCTACGTAGTGTAAGGATGTGTGTGTGTGTGTGAATGTGTGGCCAAGGATAAGAGGTGGACAGATGAAATAAACAGAGGTAAACTCATTCAGTCCAGTTTTAGGCAAGTTATACTTTGGATTCAACATTCATATTTCATTTCCATGATGTAGAACTGCCCCAACAATGCCTACATACATTACAACATCTTGCTTCATGAACACTCCGGCTCTCTTCCAAACCTTTTGCGACATCCTGTTGCCTTTCATTCATCATCTGTTTTGTGACTCACTTCTTCCCTCGTCCCGTTATCGCCGCCCATATTAGCAGTCATTGTTTAACCATTTCCACTTCCTTGTATCTATTTGACTTCATAACCTTGCTCATGCTTAAATTTACTTTCAACTTTCTCAGATTTAAAAGTTTCATTCTCCTTCCCTAGTTTTAGTCATTTTTCTTCACTTTCCTATCAGAAGAAAAGCTTTTGAAATGAGTATGTTCTTCACAGCCTTGGCTACAACCTACCACCGCCGATTTATATTATCAAGTGGCCAGTTCAGCGCCTAGGCTAGCTGAAGCACAATGTATTTTTTGAAGAGATGGTCCAATTTGTTATGGTGGGTTTCCGTGATTATTTATTTACCTTTTCGTGAATTGCAAAGTCAACCTCATGAACATTCAAATTAAATGACGTCTATTTTATTCAGTTTAACTTGAAAATAATTTAGTTGCGTTTCATATTTTTTTTTATGTTTCGATAAGAAATCGTTTCTTTGTTCTTTGTCCAATACCAAGCCTCTTTTAAGTACTTAGATATTACGATCAACTTTAGTCTTTAGATTCCTTAATATTTGCATTAATGATGGAGCCTGGCTAATGGGTTCACGGAGGAGAAAAAGAAAATTAGTAATATTTACCAATTAATCTCTCTCTCTCTCTCTCTCTCTCTCTCTCTCTCTCTCTCTCTCTCTCTCTCTCTCTCTCTCTCTCTCTCTCTCCAGGATAAGCATATAGTGCCCTTGACGCAAGAGGAGTAAAAGAAAAAAAATCCAAAATTTGACAGCTCTCAAGGTATGACCTTGAATGTAATAATGTTTCTTCCTCAGAACTATTTTTCATTGTGGATGTCATTCGTATTCAATGCGCTGGCTTCGTTGACAAAATGGAATAGTAAATCGCAATCAGATTCCACATTGTGCTTCTGTATGTGAACAACATTTGAGAGGAATTCTCTCTTTGTTTTGTTTGCTTTCGGTTTTCCGTTTGACACTGTAATCTCGTTGCAGTTTGTGGCGTTTGTTGCAGCGGAATGAATCGGGGATGCAAAGTCTGACTGCTGCAGGTATTTTCTTTTCGTTGCGTAGGGTTTATTTGTATTTCCCTCATATCATGTATTATTTTCGCAGAGATCTTCGTTCAAAACAACTGTTTGATCTTTGGGTTGTGTATACAACATCTGTTCCAAAGAATGAAAACTTCTCACTAGGATCATGTGCAGCACTGCCTTACTTAGCCTATTGATGTTTGTGATTACACGCTTATGCATGTAAATGCATCTACATTAAAATAACGTATATATCATTTGTCAGTTTCAGGCTATTTTATGATGTATATATACACTTATTTTGAACATACTCAAATTAAAACTACTCTTCTTTATTTACTCAAATAATGAATTTTGCCTTAATTCGTTGTTTAACAACTTGATGCATTTTATTTGATTCATGGTTGCTTCTTGGATTTACCTGTGGAGTTTCCTTGTCTTTTAAACTTTAGATTTATTCTATAAAAGCTTTACTCATTTATTTATTAAGTGGGATAGATTAAAAAATAAACCTTATTGTGGATCGATATATTTGTTAATTTATTTTTACTTTTCTAATAACTTAACAACTAACTTCTTTTCTCTTACTTTCGTTACTTCTTTCTAATGAATACCACATTCTTTAGAAGCTTGAATTTCAGGTCAGTGGCCCCTGTGGCATTGTTTATCTTTTGAATAATACAACAATAATTCATAAAATGCCTGGCATTGTTCACAGCAGCCAAGTATCTTATTTTCATCGTGAATTTCTTGGTGTGATCTTTCATGATTTACGGCCACAGAATAGGAATCTCAGAGTTGAAATTCTACCCGTGAGCCTTCGAAATCCGAGTCTTGTCACGATTATCATTCATGCGAAGAAAAATATGCTCTAAGTTTTGAACTGAATTTTAGTGGTAATTTCATGTGACTTGAAAGGATGCGGAGATATTGCAACTCATGAACGAGAAGAACTGTAATGTAAATGTTCTAGAGTTTTGTCGGTTCTGCTGTGTGTTTTGTCTTGTCTTGACCATGGGTTAATGTCCTCCAGTCAATATAGTAGTAATTATTTATCTCTCTCTCTCTCTCTCTCTCTCTCTCTCTCTCTCTCTCTCTCTCTCTCTCTCTCTCTCTCGTCATGATAATGATAGTGATAAATGTAGTACATAAACATCGTTTATGAAAATCCAGTTTCTGGAAACAGAGTCATTTCAAATGAACATTGATAGTTTTGTTCTTGATGCATTTTCGAATTTGGCCTGGTTGTGAAATATAGAATTATTCTTTTATTTAAGAACTCGGAGTTTCCATTTATAACTCTCATTATAATGATGACCCTGATATTCTGTTTTGAATGCTGAAATCATCTGCATTATATCTCATTAACATGAAAAGAATAAGTTGTTGCATTATGAAGGGAAAACGACATGAAAATAATCTGAAATACCATGAATAAAGTAAGCCAAAATTCCTTTCTAGGTACAGCTACAGTCCACCTTTGTATTTTCAACGTTACTTATCATGTTTTTTTTTGCATTTTTTCTTTATAATAATAGCTTGACCTATATATTTGATCACTATTTGCCAGAAAACTGGTACACGTTTAGGTGAGCCATAATATATATATATATATATATATATATATATATATATATATATATATATATATATATATATATCCTTCTTCGTTTTAACGTGCTTTTTTCCCATTTTCTATATCGGGTAAGCACGATGCCTTCTTTACGAAGGACTTAGATTTGGCATTGGGGTAGGCCGTAGCCTCGATCGGCTGCCCTGCCTGACATCGCTTAGACCCCGGTAACGATGTGTACGTGTATCGTGCCAATCCCCAGCTCCCTTTCTCCCAAGCAGCGAGGAGAACTGGGCGGGTAGGTCGACAGTTCGAGACGTGTGAGGTGTCTGTTATGTTTTTAGAAGATGTTGGAGTGGCTTTGTTTATGTGTGTATTAGTCTGTAACACCCATTTGCTTTTCAGCAAACCTATCCGTTGAATACATATGTAATCCCAGGGTGTCTACACGGATAGCAAAGTGTCCACCTTCACTGACCAGTCGGCTGCGGATTTGAACCCCACGCCACGGACCTCTACGAAGTCCTAGGCCGCTGCTCTACCGACTGAGCCACCGAGGCTCTATATATATATATATATATATATATATATATATATATATATATATATATATATATATATATATATATATATATATATATTATATATATATATATATATATACATATATATACATATATATATGTATGTATATGTATATATATATACATATATATACATATATATATGTATGTATGTATATATATATATATATATATATATATATATATATATATATATATATATTTTATATGTACATATATATGTGTGAGTGTATATATATATATATATATATATATATATATATATATATATATATATATATATATATATATATATATATATATATATATATATATATATATATATATATATAGGGATTCTGAATATTAATTAAGCATAGCAAAAGAGAGAGTGAGAAACCTTCCATTGGTAGACACTGATAGATAGAGAGAGAGGATAGGGAGAGAGGGAGAGAAAGAGAGATTGGAAGAAAATGAACAGAGAGAGAGAGAGAGAGAGAGAGAGAGAGAGAGAAGGAATAGCAAAACTTGTGTTATGGCTATATCGTGTTTACAAAGCCAAGCTTCGGGCGCGCTTAAATCGAACTGAAATCTAAAAGAATTTTTAAACCAGCAACTAGAAAAGCAAAACATATGTGACTGTATTGTGATTACGAAGCCATTACGACTGTATCACGATTACGAAGCCAAAACTCGGGCACCAGTTAATCGAACTGAAATCACAAAGGAATTCATAACCAAGAGCCTAGTTGCATTAGTTTGGTAAACTGCCGCCGGAATTCATAACTTCCGGTGACGTGAAAAGCACCTCCTTCGAAGGAGGGGCAATTCCAAAAATCCACCCAAAATGGGGCGTCTTTAGATAAGCCTCAACCAATTAGACATCTACCAAGGCGGGACAGAAGCAAAATTCCCGCCTACGAATGGGCTGGACATTGACTTCAAGAATCTTTAAGAAGTCAAGTTCAGAGGGAGAGCAAGAGTGAAGAGAAGGAACAGACAGAAGCAGAAGGAAGAGTGAGAGGTCATAGGCCTCACCAGTTGCGGGTTGGTATCAAGAAAGGAGAAAGGCTCACATTTGACTCACACTTTAATTCACACTGCAATTCATTTTGTAAACCTATTGTAACTTTGTTTTTAGTACTAATGAAGTAAGAAAACTACTTAGCATCTTCTTAAGCCTCCTGGGACTAAAAACGTTACTATAATAACAAAGCCAGAAACGATAAGCTTCTATATATAAAGAAAGGTGATCTTCTTGACTTGAGTAACGAATAACAGGCATAACAAAAAGTGATAAATCAACCAATAATAAAAATAAACCACGACATAAATGGTGCCAGCTGAAACAGGATCCAAAAGAAGACGTACTAATTAGTACAGTGTGAAGGACGCATATCAGAATTTCATGACAACGGCAAGCAGAATCCTAATAACAGGCGTCGAAGTGCAAACGTCAACAGTTGAAACATTTAAAGTGAAATAGTTTTTATAAACATTACCGCTTGGGAAACCCACAACTTGTAAAACAGTGAGTGCATTTCACATGTACGACGAAACATAAAATTCTGTTTAAAGGAAGCAATGTTCCTGTGACTTTAAGAAGAAGACGTGTATACCTGATGGTCAACAAAACAAGAAAAGGACAGTTTTAGACAAGATTTTAAAACAAGAAATGGTATCCCGAGCGTCTACAGCAAACGAAGTGTCTACAGCGAATGACGTGTCTAACGCCTTTGTGTTGGTAGCAGAAGTAAAAAAAAAAAAAATTGAAGAAACCGAACCACAAGAAGTTAAGACTGAACCACAACAGATTAAGACTGAAGACGGCAACAGAAATTACATAAGTCGAAATTGGAAAATTAGTTCTCTCAAATTCTCTCTCTCAGTGAGTGTATTTTTAAAATATCTCTCTCAAAAGGTATAAGACTTTTATGATTATCTCTCCCAAAAGATATATAATGTTTATAATTCTCTCTCAAAATTTTTTTTTTATCTTGCAAAATTCTTTTGAGGTCTGATAGATAGGAATTTTTAATAACACAACATGCTTTTGATGATGTATTTTTAAATACTGTTGTGTATTTGGGGATAAATTTTTCGTATGATTTTCTATACCATTATAATGCAGGATTCGTTTGACGCGTTGAGGAATGCAATTAGAAACAGACCTTACCATTTACGACAAACAACAGATAGACAAAGTCGAATTCCAGTGCCAAGTTCACGAATATCATTAACTCAAGGAAGTACTAACACAAGTAGCAATAACAATAACACTAATAATACTAATACATTTCAATTTAGAATCATGGGGCAAGCAGCGATCATTACGAAAGTCACATGATGCTGTGGAAGAGTTGAAAGTTCCAATCCTGACAAAAATAGGCTAGAATCATATATGTTCTGTGAACCAGTGGTTAGCGGACGCAGACAGTCGTATTTCTACAAGTAGAATAGCAGATGAAAGAGCAAAAATTAATGAAGCCTTGCTTCTGGTTAGTTCAGAAAGTGGTGATGCACACAGAACTTTGAATTCAGTTAGATTCAGCAACATAGCCACATACACTGAATTTAAAGGAATCTGTTTATCAATCTGGGAACCAGTGAGCTAAAGTGATGCCTTATATAATATTAATAAATTCGTTAACCAACAATATGACGGGGAGTCAATAGCAATCTTCACACCGATATCGAAGAAGCAACACACAAAGTGATAAAAGACTTAAGAAAAACAAACATCACCATAGGAGATAAGGATGCTCTTGGTGATGGAGAAACTGATTTAGTCAGTTTGAGATGTGTTAAATTACTTGTCATTTGGACCAATGTATAACGCACTTGGAGGAAAAGAAAAGAAAGTGTTCAAGAAAGTTAAGACTGATCCTAAAAGTGATAGCCTGACAGCTTTAATGGCAATGAGACAAGAAATCCAGAAGAAAGAAATAGATTTTTCTAAGGAATTTGTAGGGGTAGCAGAAACATAAAATGAAAGGAAAGGCAGAAATACCAATGAGTCATATAAAAGAAATAACAAGTATAATGATAATTCCAGACAAGTAGGGAATAGACAAACTTCCTTTCAAAGGAACTATGCACAAAATACTAAAAGAAAGTGGAATCCAAACCAGAAAGGAAGACAGAATCAACCGAGGAATGAACCATTCCACGGCCCACCCATAAGATATCATAATGGTCAATATCCAAACATGAATAATTCAAAACCAGAGAATCTTTCAGCTCAAGGAGCTAGACCAAAAGTAACTTGTGAAAACCGCGGGTATACCAATCATTCCACTAATGAATGCAGAAAGCCTAAAATCTGGGCAGTTTGCAAAAAGATCGGGCATTTAACCAACTACTGTTGGTTCAATAATAAGGAAGCCAATAAAGAGATTATAGAGGTAAGTAGCAGTCGCCCAAAAATAAATAAATCATCCAACCAGTGACAATTAACCCCTCTACAGAGAAAAGAAAGTAATTCCCTTCAAGGAGATGAAAGAGAAAAAGGAGGAAAAGTTACAACTGGAAATGAAGGTTCATCTGCATTTTCCTATTTACATAGCAAAGAAGTAGTATTTTCCATGAAAGAGAAAGAAATAAACAGAAAGGATCTGCCTATAATAAAGATTCCAATAAATGGAAAGACATGTACTGTTCTCATTGATTCAGGTAGTACTGTAAATATAATTGATAAAATAACTTTAATCAGATATTTAGGCATTGCAGAAACTCAGATTCAGGGTCAAAGTAGAGTAATAAAAGGAGTAGCAGGGAAACAGATTAAAAATCTGGGGAATGTGAACTTAGAAATAGATATTTTGTCACATAATTTTAATGAAAGTTTTCTAGTTGTAGAAGACAGGTTTTTTCCCCGCACAAGTATTGTTCTCATTTAAGTCAATGGGGAGATGTGGAATGATATTAGATTGTAGTGAAGGAAAGATTAGCCTGAAACAAGATAATCAGAAGAGCGTATGTTTTACGCTTGGCGAAGAAAAGTTTCACCCAAATCTGATCAGTTTGTCTGAGACAGTTTCGACAAGTGAGACGAACATACAGGAAAGACAGATAAATAACCAGAACAAACAAGATAAAATGGAAATAGATAAAAAAAAAGAGGAATTCCCACAATCACAGAATGCAGAATTGTTGAGACATGCACATCTCAGCAATGCACATATAGATGATACATACTCCAGTATCAGTAATTACTCAGATATGAATAATGGTGATCACCAAAACACTGAATCTAACGAAACTGATCACAAACCCATTTGTGGCTTATTTAAAAAGAGAGCCTTTACCAGTAACATGAAGTTCAATTGATGGTTCATTAGTGTATTAGAATTTGCCCCAGAATTCAGATATATTCCAGGAAAATTTAACACCTTGGCAGACGCATTATCCAGATCTCAAGAGGAAACAGAAAAATGCATTACCACTAATACCTTTTGTTTTACTTGTCAAGTAGTAGATTTAGATTTAGAAAGGGTAAAAATACAACAAGAAAATGATGCAGAAATCAAACAAATAGTAAGACAGTTAATACGAGATGAATCCTTAAAACCTGATTTTCAATTAATAAATGAATTGTTTTATAAAAGGCCAACAGAGAAGAATGGTTGTTCTCGACAATACATCCCAAAAACACTAATCAGAGAAGTTTTAGAACTTACACACTCATATAAGTTAGCAGGACATCCAGGAATTAAAAAGACAAGCAGAATCATAACCAGAAATTATCTTTGGCCACATTGTAGTAAAGATGCCAAAAACTTTGTACAAAACTGTATAGTTTGTAATCAACATAAAGGTAACGTAAATCTTAAAGCTCCACATGAAAAATATCCATCGGAATTAAATCCATTTCAAGTAGTCACTATGGACTGTTTAGGTCCATTTCTAACCACTATTAGGGGAAATAGACAAATATTAGTCTTCCTAGGCTATCTAACTAGATATGTAGAAATCGTACCAGTAAGAAACAGAGATGCAGCTACAGTAGCAGAAGCTCTCAAATCTAGAATCATCACAAGACATTCATGTCCACAAGTTCTTCTTTCTGATAATGCTGCTGAGTTTACTAGTGATCTTTTAAAGAAAATATGTGAATTTTATGAAATAAATAAGCATCAAATAACCGCTTATAAACCAAGTTCTAATGGAGCAGGAGAACGAATTAATCGTAAATTAGAGGATATCCTGAAAACTTTAGTGAGCCCACGGACAGAAGATTGGGACTTAGCAATAGAAGACGTACAGTTCACATTGAATAATACTGTAAATGAGACGATAGGAGAATCCCCGCATTATTTGCTATATGGTTATCAGAAAAGAATGCCTAACACATTATTAGACAATGCAACACCACTCAGACATACTTATAACTATGATGACTATGTTGCATGGAAGACCAGATGTACTTACGAGAGAGTCATGAAAACAAGGAGAAATTGATAAAGGTACCATTAAACCAAACATTAAAGTAGGTACTCAAATTTATGTTCAAAATCATGTTCTAGAAGCCCCAAATGTAAAGGTTTCTCCCAAGTTCACTGGACCATATAAAGTTGTAGAAGTGTTGAAATTGAACAAATATAGAGTAATCAATGAAAGTGATCTAAAGGAAAAAGTAGTTCACTGGAATCATAAAAATAGTAAAAACAGATCCATGGTCCTCTGAAGTTGTAGATAACCTAAGACATGAAAACTGTGTAGATATTGTTGTAAACAAAAGATATAATCTGCTAAACAGACAGATTTAAATGTATATATATATATATATATATATATATATATATATATATATATATATATATATATATATATATATATATATATATATATATATATATATATATATATATATATAATATATGTAGTAAAATTATCATAAAATGTAATGTAGGTAGAGAAACCTACATATATATATATATATATATATATATATATATATATATATATATATATATATATATATATATATATAAAGAAAATCTGATAAACGTCTATTCTTAGATATGTGAAAATGCGGCTCATCATTGTAAGTCCTGTTTGGACTCATTTCTTCAGGGATCATTGTTGAAAAGACGTGGAAATGTCAAGATGATTAAAGACTTAGGAATCATTAAAATAGACATATCGTCAGTGTCAAGTAATGAGAAAAAGTAAAGGCAATTCGAAAAGGTATTAAATCAATCCTACAGAAGGGTGTTAATAACAGTATTGTTTACTTGTTAGAAAACTTAAATGCAGAAATAGAAACCACAGTGAAAACCAGATCAAAGAAATCCCTCTTACCCTTCATTGGAACTGCTTTGAACACATTATTTGGAGTTGCTACTGATTCAAATGTAGAACAAGAAAAGGAAAGAATAAGTCGATTAGAAAAGTGGGCCGCAACAAGAGGAACAGTGATAAATAAAGTAATCACTTCCCAAAATTAAAATACAGAACAAATAGAAAAACTGAAAAGTTTTATAAATAAATTAAACGAAGATGTAACAAGAGTACTGAGTAAGTTGGAGAATATACAATTCTTAAATATATTTGCTCTAGAAAATGAAGTGATTTTACAGGAATATAAAAACACACTAAATGCCATTTTGCTTGCTTTATAAAGACATTTTAAGCCCAACACTAATTACTCCTAAAAACTTGAAGAAATAAGTTTTGCATCATGGAAAAACATTTTTCACCACTTGTAGAAGATCTATTCATGTACTACAATTTAATAAGTGTCAAAGTGCTTTATGATAAAATCATTTTAATTGTGTCTTTCAATACTAGGATCACAATCACATTTATCACAGTGTACCCATTTCCTATGTTGACCAATAATAAACCAATCATTCAAAATGGAACAATCAAGCATTTTGCATTAGAAGAACACGCTTTACTGTTGTCATTCATTTTACAAATAAACATTCGAGGAATGTATTCTGTTAAGAGAACAGGAATATATGTAATTTTGATAGCTTGCATAAGAGCACTAATGCATATCCATGTGTTCAAGAGCTTGTGTTAAACCAAAACCAAGAAATAGATGTATGCACAGGCAAATGTAAGAAAACTTTTGAAGCACTAATAATTGATCAAAAAATTTTTGTTTTCCATAAATACTGTTGTAGCTAAAGTTAGATGTCACAACATTACTACAGAAGTAAAATTTAAAAATGATAAATCTTTTGCAACATCATATCAGTTAGTAATAGCAAACCAATTATATTATGAACCTCATCTTTTCACAACGTATAACTTCAACAAACATGAGCCATATAAGTTGTCTCAGTTAGAATTACAGAAACTTGAAAATTTGAACTATGTTGATGAATATTTCTACTATAAAGAAACTGTCTCCCCAATTTTATCATTATTATATCAACTGGTAATAATGATGCTTGTTATTTTATTTATAATTGTAGTAAGGAATCTTGTTATCAGAAAAATACAAGGGATTTTGACAGAGCTAGGAGGAAACAATAATTGAGAATTGATATTAACATCAAGTGTCTGTTAACATTCATTTGATATGCATATGAGAAAATGTACTTGTATTTTGACATATTTAGTGTTTTGTTGTGTTTGATTGTGATTTGGTATGTTTAATGTTTTAGTGAACTTATATCTTTTACTGCACAGTTGGAAAAACAGTTTTTGTTATGCAATTTTATTACCAGTTTTGATTTTTAATGTTGCAGCCATTTTATTATTATTATTTAAACATTGAAGACAATGTTGGTAGGTGACCGGTGATGTAATGATAACTAGGGATTCTGAATATTAGTTAAGCATAGCGAAAGAGAGAGTGAGAAACCTTCCACTGGTAGACATTGATAGATAGAGAGAGAGGGAGAAAACGAACAGAGAGAGAGAGAGAGAGAAAGAGAAAAGGAATAGCAATTATGTGTTATGGCTGCATCGTGATTACGAAGCCAATCTTTGGGCGCGCTTAAATCGAACTGAAATCTAAAAGAATTTTTAAACCAGCAACTAGAAAAGCAAAACATATGTGACTGTGTTGTGATTACGAAGCCATTATGACTGTGTTGTGTTTACGAAGCCAAAACTCGGGCACCAGTTAATCGAACTGAAATCACAAAGGAATTCGTAACCAAGAGCCTAGTTGCATTAGTTTGGTAAACTGCCGCCGGAATTCATAACTTCTGATGACGTGAAAAGCACCTCCTTCAAAGGAGGGGCAATTCCAAAAATCCACCCAAAATGGGGCGTCTTTAGATAAGCCTCAACCAATTAGACATCTACCAAGGCGGGACAGAAGCAAAATTCCCGCCTACGAATGGGCTGGACATTGACTTCAAGAATCTTTAAGAAGTCAAGTTCAGAGGGAGAGCAAGAGTGAAGAGAAGGAACAGACAGAAGCAGAAGAAGGAAGAGTGAGAGGTCATAGGCCTCACCAGTTGCGGGTTGGTATCAAGAAAGGAGAAAGGCTCACATTTGACTCACACTTTAATTCACACTGCAGTTCATTTTGTAAACCTAGTGTGACTTTGTTTTTTGGTGCTAATGAAGTAAGAAAACTACTTAGCATCTTCTTAAGCCTCCTGGGACTAAAAACACTACTACAATAGCAAAGCCAGAAACAATAAGCATCTACAGTATATATAAAGAAAGGTAGTCTTCTTGACTTGAGCAATGAATAACAGACATAACAGAAAGTGATAAATCAGCCAATAATAAAATTAAATCACGATATATATATATATATATATATATATATATATATATATATATATATATATATATATATATATATATATATATATATATATATAATGTATGTATATGTATATCATATATATACTAGCGAGAGTCACGTGCTATGCTGCACGGGAGGAGGGCAATTAAAGGACTCCCTGTTTAAATGCGGCTGCCAGTCGTAAACTGGGTTCTTCGTCTTAAGAACTTCTCATATAAATCAGCGTTGCAGTACCTATGGTTGTCATCGCCATTAATAAATAATGTGGCCCCAAGGGAATAAAAAACATAAAATTTCCAAGAAATTTATAAATTGGTAAAATATATATATATATATATATATATATATATATATATATATATATATATATATATATATATATATATATATATATATATATATATATATATATTTACTGGGCCATGCCGTTTTACTGGAGTTCAGTCTCATACCCCACCGAATGCTATAGAATGGCTGCCAGTAATACAAAACATAAGAAAAATGGAAAGGATGGGAGTTCCAACATGAATTATTTCTATACATCACTCTACTACAAGGTGCAATTATACTCAGTTATCAATTCACAATATTTACTAAACAAATAATAAAAATAGCTCGCAAATTAATTATAACAATGAGCACACGTGGGTAAATAATAGAGAATATTATGTAACTATTTAATGGTGCTGTAAAATATGAAATTCCTTGTCCTGTCACACATGGAAGGTCCAGGCAACGAATGAAAGTGCGAGCTGAGATTTGTCCTATGTCACACAGGAAAAAGTCATCCCTCTGAAAGAGAGAGGTGTTGAGTTAACTATAGGTATAGCATGCATTGAGGCCCTAATTATATATATATATATATATATATATATATATATATATATATATATATATATATATATATATATATATATATATGACCCATTTTTCAGAGGTCATCTAGGGTTCTTAACATATTGCAGGTCATGCAGGAATAATATGCACTGCTATAAGTTCACAATGCTTATATTAACTAAACTTACAGGAGGGCCAAACTGTGATTAAGTTAATTTTAAATTAAACTAGTTCACGACACCCGATTTCCGAGACGAGGTAAAGGACCGGCGGGGACAGGAACGAAGGGAAACGCAACCTGCCCCCTACGGGAGTCCGACGCGACAATGCCCTCTCCCTTCAGGTCAAGCGCGCGTCTCCCCTTCAATCTCCCCCCACCCTCCCCCAAAAGCCTTCCTCCTGGATTCTATTGGTTGTTACGAACGGTCTTAGGCCCATCCACCAATCGTGATCGAAATAGGTGACGCTACCTCGAACGAACTTCTAGAGAGGGGGGGTGACTCTTGGGGTGGTTTTTGGAGGGCGAGGGGACGCCTGCCACTTTGACGTTTAACTTGTGGTATCGTCGACACATCTACTATAGAAAAGAGGATGGTAAGCCAATGGGCATTCATCCAGCATGCGCTCCTCCTGTTAAAGAAACAATTGAGATTATTTTGAGCCGTATTTTTACCAACCCAGATACCATTTTTAACAATTTTAATATCACGGATTTTAAAAAACTGCTGGAGCTTGCTGTGCTGGACACAGCTTTCGTTTTTAATGGTAAAGCCTACATTCAGGTCGATGGTTTGGCGATGGGATCCCCTGGGTCCTACCTTCGCCAACATCTTCATGTGCTCCCAGGAGGAGCGCATGCTGGATGAATGCCCATTGGCTTACCATCCTCTTTTCTATAGTAGATATGTCGACGATACCTTTTTGCTGTTTAGGAATAAAGATCAAGTTGATAAATATCTCGAATATGCTAATAATATGCACACAAATATTAAGTTTACGACTGAGTACGAAAATGAAAACAAACTTCCTCTCCTAAATGTAATGGTTTTTAGACACGATGATCATTTTAATACTACGGTTTTTAGAAAAAAACTTTTACTGGCCTGGGTTCTAATTTTTATAGTCATTTTTTTTATAATTTTAAACTGAATTCTTTATCTACCCTCTTCCACAGGGCTTTCAGTATAACATCCGACTGGAACAATTTCCATAACGAAATCCTCTACCTCCATCAATACTTTATTGACAACTGTTTTCCATCCAAACTGTTTCATAAACATCTCTACAAATTTGTAAATAAAATTTTCCATCCAAAATGTGAAATACCAACCGTACCTAAATTACGACTATACGCAAGCTCCCCGCTCATTCATGATAAAAATTTCCATCGAGAATTACGGCAGAGAGTAGACAGTTTTTTACCAGCAATTGACGTAAAGCTAATACCTTTTAATCCATTGACAATTAGGTCCTTATTCAAACACAAAGAGAGTCTTCTTCCTTTGATGACCTCGGGAGTCATTTGCCTATTTAATTGTCCCAGATGTAACCTGGGGAAATATGTCGGCTCCACCCGCAGGTTGCTAAAAGTGAGATTGGATTCTCATCGAGGCGTGAGTTACAGAACGGGTGTTAAATTACCTAATCCAGAATTCTCTTGCATACGTGAACATGCACAGAAATGCAAAGTCGATATTAACTACAAAGATTTTAAAATCATAGGCCGAACTCGAAACGACCAACAACTAGCAATTTTAGAATCGCTTTTTATTAAACAACTTGTCCCCCAACTAAATGTTCAGACCACCTCAACACCTCTAAACCTCTCGTGAGTTCACGTCGAAGCTGAACCTGACCCGGACTGTCACTTGGTCAGTGCCTTCAGCACCACTTGGTAAATAAACACTCTTCCTTTTTAATGCACTAATAGTTTTGTGTTATAATTTTATGTTATGTTATTCCGAGTCTGTCTTTTCCATATCTATTTCTTTTATTATATAGCTTTGAAAATGGGACTAAACGTCTTGAAACGTCAGCAGCTAAATAAAGTACTCAGAAAGGAATAAAGAAGTGTCCTTCTCCTTGCACTAAATTGCTGTTTGCTGGATTGATAGAACCCACCCTCAACTTCGCTGTATATATATATATATATATATATATATATATATATATATATATATATATATATATATATATATATATATATATATATATATATATATATATATATATATATATATATAAGCTATTCCTGCTATATTCATACTTTTACTGTTACATTAAAATTTACAAAATGTCAAGCTATCATCATTAAAATATATTTCGTAATTATTGGAGTATAAGCCTTCATTTACGACTTTATTAAATGCTCCATCCGCTAAATTCCTGATAATTTTTTTTTAATTTGTGTACTCAATATCAAGATATGCGAGACAGCAATGCAAAATAAATATCGGATAATTGAGATTCGGAATGACCCGGTATCCTCAGTGACCCAGACAGAGACAGGCAGACAGACAGACAGGGTGAGAACGAGAGCCAGACTTTTTGTTTGAGCGTTTGTTTGCTGAAAAAAAGTCAGACCTTTACATTTCATTGTGTTTTTATCGATATTTTATGGCGCAAAAGTGGGTCTTGGAGAGGGGGGCGTTAAGTCCCAATGGCTCATAAACATTTATACGGGTGCAGATTGGAAAAATCAAGGAAAACTATATATACGTGCAAGCTTATGGTATAAGAAAAAACGAAGTTTTGATGCATTTGGAATGGCTGAAGTTTGCAGAAAATACTGCGTTAAATAATGAAAGTGAAGAGAAGCTGCTGAGATTTGTGAATTAATTCTTAGAAAGAAGTTAAAATTGAATAGCTGATAGCTATAGTAAATTTTTAGACGTAAAGACGGAACATGGAATATAAGCATGGACTGGAGAAAGCAATAGTTAACTCTTGAAGTATTTACTTGTACAGTAGGTTGTAAAAAATGTTTGAATAAAAAAAAAGTAAAAAATCACAAAATAAGTTAAAAGGGAGGCAGGGGGAAGTCGCCAAAGCTTTGGAAGCCAAATGTATATTTAGGAGAAAAGCCTAAACTATAAATTTCTGAATGTTATGAACAAGCCTTATTGTTGAAGTGAATTGCGTTTATTGTATAACAGAAGAGGATAGGATGAAAGGATGAGAAATATAGATAAGACGGTACTCTAGTAAAAAGGAAAGTATACAGAAAATGGTGGATCATTATATGAGGAAATATAGTCATGCAGAGCACAGAAAAGTAACATTGTTAAAAATGATGCGTCGGTTGGAAATCTTGGGAGAACGTTGGGAAATCAGACATAATGTACAAAATTCCGTACCAGAGAAATAAGTGCTGGAACAGACGGACATTAGCCTCCAGGAAATGTAAGTTTGATGGAAGGAAGGGAGTGGCACTGTGTATGTGTTTTTGATGTTCTGCTGGTAAAACTCCTGTGTAAGTGTATGAAATGTCTAGTGCAATAGAATTTTTGTATAAAGGCACCAACTTTAGCGACAATAAATTAATTATGGAAAAGTTGTTTTTCCTTTAACTTTAGACGTGACATGCCATTTGCAGGGGAATATTGATAAGGGTTTTGAGTGCAGAGTAATTCAGATAGATTTTAGTGCTGCTTTCGATTTAGTAAATCACAAAGCACTTATTTATAAACTTCAGAATCTTGCAGTGAGTGAATATGTTTTAGGATTACTTCAAGATTTCCTTACAGATAGGCAGCAGCAAGTTGCTGTGGACGGGATCTTTAGTGAATCAAGACCTGTTGTGTCTGGAGTTCCACAAGGCAGGGTTCTTTGTCGGCCTGTAAAACAAGATTGCTCAATATCCCGATGATGCAACACTTGTGGGTGTAGCAAAGTCTCCACTTATGAGAAATGAAGCTGCCCCCCGCCTCAATCGAGACAGTTGGCTATTGCCAGAGATTAACCTCTTTTGGATAGAGTGGTTCGTGGTGGTAGGTTTCTGTTTCCTAATAGCAGTAGTTATGTCTTGGACCATCGACGGATGGTCTCTTGTTTGTTGCTTTTTCATAAGCTGTATTTCAACAGAGATCTTTCACATTCACAATTGATCCTTGATCCCCTTTACCTGCCGAGAGCAACCAAATTCGCTAAAAAGCAGCACCAATATGCAGTAAATGTGCTTCGCTGTCGAACTTCTCGGTTCCAGAGGTCCATTATTCCTCAAGCGAAGGTGCAATGCATTGCTACCCTAATACTATTCTCCTTGCATTTTAATACATTTCTGTCTATTTGTTAATTTATTAATTTATTTTTTTAATTAGTGGGATATCCTCTTTCTGTATTTCCCTTTACCTTCTCTTAGTTCTTCCTAATGAACACCGTATTCTTTGGAAGCTTGAATTTGATGTCAATGGCCCCTGTGGGCTTGTTCCATATGAATGGGTTTCATCTACTGAATAATAATAATAATAATAATAATAATAATAATAATAATAATAATAATAATAATAATAATAATAATAATAATAATATATTATTATTATTATTATTATTATTATTATTATTATTATTATTATTATTATTATTATTATTATATCGTTGTTTTTCTGTTACCATCGTATGTTACGTGTTTTCTTCCCTGAACGCTGAACTTGTAACAAGAAGTATAAATGGAATTTTATACTTCCTTTTTAGCCCAGCTTCAAAGATCTATGAAACTTTGGCTTCTTTTTAATTACCTAGACTAATGAGAGGGTGTACTTAGCCTACATAAAAATCCGCGTATGTTCTAGCTTTTGGTGCCTGCAGCATTGCACAGTAAATTTTCCCCCTTAATAATAAACATGCCAAAAACTACTGGAAATATGGTTTTCTTCCTCTCTTCAAATGGGACGCCACTACAGCTGTCACTTTCTACCTCCCTTTCAGAGAAATCATGTCATTTGCCTCTTGTTCTCCCGAATTTTAACCTTCTATGAATGCTGTGCTCTCCCCTGCCATTCAAGATTATGCCTTTTACATAGTCATTTACTTACCCTGTCTGTTTTTCACTCCCGAGCCGGAATATTTGACCTTCAGTTAGGAAACTCAGACCTGATTAACATGTCCCCATGAAAGGCGACAATTCTCCTAAAGTCTGAATCTGCACTCAGTGCCCACCTAATCAAAATATTTTGGTTCTCACACCTCTCTTACTCACCAACAGCACTGGTTCGTTAATCATAGTCCAGTATGTTTTCTCCTAAATACAAGACTTTTGGCAGGGTCTAGAAGAGGGCTTTTCCGTAAATTTTTCTCAACTTTCTGATCTGGCTGTGGTATTCCTACAGCAGTTGGCATTGGCACATGCAGTCTCTTGCTTATCTCACATGGGCTTCTCCAAAGATCATTACAATCCTATGTATTTTTGCGTGTTGTCAGCCATATCTTTCTTCAGATCCTTTCTTGTTCTAGCTTACTTGTGTAGGTAATTTTACTCTTCACCAATAATTTTGTTGTTCTTCTTGGTTATTTTGAATTACAATATATTCCTCGTCTGCCCAATTTACTATGCTTCTAACAATGCCACTTTGAAAAATATACAGTAGTACCAAAGTGATGAGATTAACTAGGCTCATTTTGTAGCTTTAAGCACATTTCCTTCCTCGCTTTTCTTTCTTTTTATATGCCTTAACTCCCCAACAGGTATTTACCCTCCAAGTGTGACAGTATTTTGGCTTGAAGCAAGTATTGGAAGGATCTCACTGTGGACTTAGTAGGTTGGTGCACACACAATATATATATATATATATATATATATATATATATATATATATATATATATATATATATATGTGTGTGTGTGTGTGTGTGTGTGTGTGTGTGTGTGTGTGTGTGTGTAGGTGTATGTGTGTGTCCGTGTGTGTATGCATTGGATTGCTCTTGTGTTTTATGTGCTCCTCTCCAGAGTAGCCCTTCAAGGTTGTTATGTCTGGATAAGTTCTCCTCACAATGGTTTTTTAGAGTTGAATCAAAGGCCTTAGTTTCATTAGTGACAATGTTTTCACTTTGCAACTGAACTCATTTCCGTTTCATGGCACAGTCATCATTCAGTTAATTAATTCAGTGATACTATTTTGAACACTAATCTTCGGAGGTATTAGATTCCTCTTTCATCGCTCGTTCAGTTAGCTGGTGCACCTTAGTCTTTTTCTTCCAGAGACAATGCATGGATCCCACATACTTGGGAATACATTAATTAACTCAAGCACTCATGCTCTCCACATTTAGATGCAGAAGTCTCTGCCTTTCTCAGTTCAGTGAATCTGGTTTTATCAGAACGGTTAGGTTTGCCAACATAACAAGAGGGAAGTCCATTAACACGTTTCATTTTCTTGATATGACCACGTATGCGCGTCGTATCACACCAAGCAAATGTTATCCTGAAATGCATTTATTCGTCTGCTCACCCAAGTGCTTGTGAGGTCTAAAATAGTGCAGGAAAACTAGTTGTTTACACGTAAACTTGAAAGGATTCTGTTTACGCTCCACATCCCTTTCACATGTGACTGCGTAATTGTTGTTGGTGGTGATTTTTTAGAACGTGGAGAATACTGCACGTTGGAATGTTATTATTATCTTGCGAGGTTTAGCTCCAGAGGCTCTTTATCATTTCTAAAGCGAAACTGAATTTTAGAAGTGGAAAAGAAATGGTAAACGCTTGCAAATTAATCTCTCTTTCTCACTGATATATACACACACACTCTTTAATATCATCGTTTTTCTCCCCTATCTATCGTTTTTGAAATGATAAGTGTTCTTTGCGGTTAACACACGAACTACAGAGCTGAGATAATCACTGCAATTTCCCTCGTTTACTGGCATTTGTGATGTTTCTCGCAACGGTATGCTGTTATGACTGCAACGCAGGATGAAGTCCGTGTTTCTCTCTCCGCTGAAAGTCTGCCGCTTTCGCTATATCTTGCTCTTTGGTCTCTAGGTTTTGTTGATGGAGACAAATAACTGAAGATTTTAACAGTTTTTTGCAATTAGAATGGACAAGTCATGTGTATATTCATTTTATGCTCATGCATGACAGAACATTCATATCAATTTATATAAGACCTGAGAACTTGAGATTTTATCCTCCAATAAGTAAATGAACATTCATGCTATGTGAATTTCTAATCGCAGTTTATATAATGTCATTAACCCCATAGGTATTGATTGTTACAATAAAACCTTTGATTTAAAGTTCAGCTCTTGCCTTGCGTGAGTCTGACAAAGATATTTCCCTGAAATGTAAATGTATCGGTGAGTACGATCATATTTTCTTTTCTTAGATTCCCACAGTCCTTAGTAATGTTTCAAGAGCATTGTGTTGTACCTAGCCCGCTCAAGTTTTTGCTCGAAGTGGCACCAAGCAATTTCAGGTTACTTTATCGATTCTACAGTGTTTCACATCGAGAAGAACTAGGTTTTTATTCCATGTTCTCTATATTCCTGCGTACTTCTGTATTAATAAAAAGTGTAAACTATCGATGGCTTTATATCAGACTTCATATTCGTCGGTTTGTAAGGTCCCTGAATCCTACGAGGAACGTTGTGTATTATTTCATCAAGGCCTCCACACCAAAAATCCTGACTTTGGATATAATGCCACCACCTTCGTTGATGCACTTTATGCTCAGGTCTCTGTTTTATTTGTAGATTGATTGTTTTAGGCGCACTTTGGTAGAGAGCCAATGTGACCAGTAAATTATAAGTTTATGAGTAGTTACACCACTGCCGTGGCTTCTGCAACTTTATTTGATTAGAATACTCTCATTTTGCTTTTCAATGTTATTGAAGTCCAAGTATACCCTGAAGCTTAAAATTTTATCACGAGACATGCTACCCGACCAAAGAAATGTATGGAATTTAAATGTGGTGCTGAAGAAGTCAAATAAAACGTTGTTTTACTTGGAATCTCACCACAACCAGGTACGAGACATTTTTTCAACTCACCAGAGTAGAAAGAAGCTTAGGTAAGCTTTTCTCATCAAAACTGGTCTGGCATCTGTAAAATGTTAAAATGTCCAAAATATGCTTAATCTCCCAGATATTTGGCAAAGTAGCAAATTGTGTGAAATTAAGCATTTTTTGGCCAATCAGTTTTCTTCCTGCAACTTCATTTAGTCTAAACTCTGCCTCCTCAGCTGTTTTCATAAGAACTGGTTTCTCTAAAGAAATGGCTACATGTTCTTCTTTTACTAAATCACCTCCCTCACCGATTGTCATATATAGAGCACTCCAGCTCGTCTTCTAGTTATATTAATGGCTGTCCGGAAGCCCCCGAGAGCCATCGATCCATTTCATCATCATTACGTCTTCCCAGGCTACCCCCTCCACCAACTCACCTTTTATCTCTCTCTCTCTCTCTCTCTCTCTCTCTCTCTCTCTCTCTCTCTCTCTCTCTCTCCTCTCACACACACACACTTTTTATTGCATTCTGCGTTGATTAACAATCGCGTCTTTTTAAATAACCAATAAACATCTCTTACATCTACTTTAGATACAAACATCCGATCCCCAAGAGAGAATTTATGATATCCCTGGCAATTATGATGCTCTCATGGACGAGAGATAAACGATAACGTTATTACAAATGGATCAGAGTACCCTGTGCAAGTGCAACGACGGGGACAAGAATAATGTGTACTTGAGACATCTTCATGTTAAGGTCTCTATTTGTGTTCATTTAATGATAGAGCAGCGCGAGCAATGCACGACAATCTCTATTTGTATGCTTTGCTAATCATAACACATGGCGCATCCTTACTTAATAGTGATAATATTATTACTAAAACTGGGCTTATTTGTAGAAACTTATTACAGTTAACCGAGCAATAACCCTAAAGAAAACGGTCTCACTGTATTTTTCGATGCTTGAATTAGATCATTCAGTTCGATGCAAGAATTTTACACGAACTATGAAATAGATTCTGAATTCAGAATTGCAAGCAGTCGCATCAACTGATAGACGTTCTATCTTCTGAATGTTTCTATTTTTTATCATAAAGACTGTCTTCATATGACACGAAAGTAAATGTAGAGCTTTTTCCTATACATTTTGGTTAATGCTTGTCTTCCCTTGTTCAGAAGATTTTATTTTAAAATGTCTCTCTACAAGCATTCTTTTTCTAATAATAACTATATATTACATAATTCATCTCCAGACATGTGGAATTATTCACATAAATGCAGAGCTACTCATGCTTTGGTAGATAAAAATTTGTTACATTTACAAAGCTAAATTTGCGTCAGAAGATTTTAAATACTGCAAGGTACAGATACAACATAAAGTAGTAGGTGAAATTTAACATATCGAACGAAAAATCTTTAACTATCTGTTATACAGATACTATTATGATCAATAGCCATTTGTTCCAAGCACCCTTCTTTAGACAGATGTATGCGTGATATTTTGAACCGAAGCCGAGAGCTTAGATGCAATGGACATAACGTCCGTTGAATGTCATAACGAAAAATCATGAGAGGGATATTCAGGGAGAAGACGGATGGTGTGAAAAATACGATTGTTTAAAATGAATCTCGATCTACTTCACATTTCTTACTCTGTTTTCTCTTTCTAACACTGCTATAAATAAACACAGAAGTGTACACAGGCACCAGGTCAATGTGAATTTTCATTGTTGCCGTTACATGAAATACGTTGCTTGGTTCCGTGACATACTGAAAGGCAAACAGCTTTCATGACCAAATAGCTTGAAATAAATTGAGATATATATCACTTCGAGGCAGGGTTCGAGTTGAGCCTAGGTTGGTGTATGTATGTTACAGTCAATGTCTAAATCCAGACGATTTGTAAAGTGATTGAACTTTTCAGACAATATGTGGATTGCCTGGTTCACCCAGTCAGTTTGGAAATCAGCTAAAGTTCACAGGCAATTTACAAAGTGACAAAAATTCTGATAGATTTTCTTGGCATATATATAGATTAATTTGGGTCATGTACTGACATAAACATACAAGCAGTATTTCTGGGTAAAATTTTATTTTCTAAAACGATAAATAAGAGAATAAAATGTGACAGTAAGGTAAGACATTAAATCAGTTTTTATTTTTACATGTCAAACTAGAGTGACACCGGTTATTGCATTTGTGACCTTTGTAACTTTTACAGCGATTTGTTTGACATTTATTCTTACTCATGGCGCAATTGTACTTAGCGTAACCTTGGCCACCAAACCTAGATAACTGCTGTACTGTCTGACGCAATACTATTTCCTTGTCTGTACTCACGTCACCAATGCCATACACCTGCTGAGTACAAAATCAAAGTGACTTCTACTATACCATCCCTTAAGTATTCATTCTCTCACGGCTATTTGATACATGTCATTTTCATTAAGATATAAAATTACACCTATAACATTTCGGGGACCACCTTTACCTCGATCAACCAATGGGATGGGAATTGTCACATTATCTGCAGAATTGCTAGGGGCATGATCTAAGCGACTACGTCTCACCATGCGTTCAGCTTGGGCTAACTGACAAGCAGCTGCTCCTGACCGTTGAAGTGCTATGCTTTCTTGTAGAACATGAAGAATTCCTGTAGGATTCTGGTCACAGGGTGAATTGTCTGGATGGGCAGATCTCTTAGATAAACCATCTGAATGAATGAAGTGTATGTCACTAGCTGGATGATCGAAGTCCTCACAGTAAGTTGAGCACTCGGGTGAATCATCTGGATGAACAGAGCATTCGGATGGATCCTCTGGATGAACAGAGCGCTCGGGATCATCGGAATGAGTAGTGTCCGAGGGGGAGAGTGTAAGCTCCAAGTAAATCGTCTTCAGTAACGATTGTCCTCAAAATTTCCTCTGGAAGTGCAGCTAACCATAAACTTACTCTGGCCTCAACACCGAAGTGTGCTTTGTATGGGGATTTTAATCCCAGAATGGTAACTTGTGTTCTTTTGAAACTGCACAAACCTGAGACCTATTGGCCAGTCACTTGTATCATTATCACCAAACCACGAAATTAGCGTATCTTTTATATCACAGTTGAGGTGTTCAATTGATCCCTGACTCTGCGCATGTCTTGGTTTACCATGGTCCATTAACAAGTCTGGCCAAAGAAGTTTCAGTTCCGAAATGACTACTGCTGTGAATTCACTACCATTATCGCTTTGAAGAATTTGAGGTGCTTCAAACATTAGAAATCTGTCAATTAGTTGGAATTCAACCTCAGCAGCCCTTTTTGAAGTTAAGGGACGCAACATGCAATACTTTGTTAGGTGATCTTGATACACCATTATCCACTTATACCTTCCTTTGGCACAGGACTGCATGTCAACAAGATCCACCTGAGCTCGTTAGCCAAAGTACTTTGACAAAATCGGATTGACAGTAACACCTTTGGTCATAAATCTTTTCCGTTTCTTTTGACAATGAACACACTAAGATTTGAACAGTTGTGAATTATCTCTAGTAACATTTGCATATCTTGACAAAGATTTCACCATTTTGTCTCTGCCGCCACGTCCCGTAGTAGTATGAGCACGTTTCATTGTGTCAAACATATCCTCAATGTGCACAAAATAAACAGGCTCTTCAGTTCTATCAATCCGTTTCTTTATCAACTTTTCAGCATCACCACACTGAAGAATTTCGTAGCGTCCGAGGATGTAATACTGCCGATTTGATTTATTTTTTGCAGATGCTGCTACTCTAAGTTCCTCTATCAGACTATAGTATTCAGTTTTAGTCTGCAGTTGTTGAATCAGTTTTTCTTCAACATCACTTTCCCCTAAAGCAGTGCTACCTCAGAGCACGCCATATCTTCTACAGTCGAAGTAAACGTAATGGCAGGACAAGGGGTTCTGAATGATAGGGTAAAATGTGAGTGTGGATCAGATGAATACTCACACACACATACACACACACACACACACACACACATTCACTCACTCACGCTGATAAACTACGAAGACATCGTCACACAAACTGCCAAAAGCAAACTAGTCAATTACATTTCAGTCAATGTGCCAAGAAAATCTATCAGAATTTTAGTCACTTTGTAAATTGGCTGGGTGAACCAGACAATTCATATTGTCTGAAAAGTTCAGTCACTTTACAAATTGTCTGGATTTAGACATTGACTGTAACATATATATATATATATATATATATATATATATATATATATATATATATATATATATATATATATATATATATATATATATATATATATATATATATATATATATATATATATATATATATATATATATACATATACATATATATATATATATATATATATATATATATATATATATATATATATATATATATATATATATATATGTGTGTGTGTGTGTGTGTGTGTGTGTGTGTGTGTAACCAGTAAAATTCCGCATACAGTGGTCAGTAGCATAAAGAAAATTACATGAAAATCAGAATGAAAAATCTCTATTTTTTAATAATTTAATAATTTTTTATTAAGTGAAATGAATCGCCCCATATGTTTACAAAGGTAGGTCTTGATGATCTACAGGAATAGCATTTTCCGTTGTTTATCATAGAATCGGAACTTAATTTTGAAATTGGTTACAATATTATTAGATTAATAGTTCCCCATTACCTTGGTAATCTCTAAATATGCTGGTTATTTGAGTGAATTGCTATTTATCAAGTATTTCTTGTAACGCATGTTCATGAAAGAGGAAAAGTTGTATTAAAATTATGAAAGCGAAAAATTCAGTAAAATAACCATTTTAACAAAATCCGAAGTTGTAAAAAAAAAAAAAAAAAATGGAGCATCTTTTTAATATAATCATTATCCTTCCCAGCATTTAATTTGTTACGATGTTACAATAATTCTTTGCATCATTTCAGTTGGACAGTTGACTAAATAAGGGAGCAGTTTGTTCAGAAAACGCAGCCAGAGATAATGATTTTCCCCTTCTTTTTAAGCGATAATACCTATATTTTAAATGTTCTTTGCATACCGTTTTTTTTTATTTACTAAAACATGAAAGTGTAATTCGTTTTATGGTTATTCCTATTATTTTCCGTTCGATAACCCCACGAAACTTTAACAGATACCGCAAGAGCCATTATATCAGAGGAGACTTCATCTCTTTGTTCCATTTCAACCGTATTCATCATCGTGTATTTCATAAATATGCTGTTTTCGACCAAGAAACGTCCATCTGTTACTTTGCTTGATAGCTCCGTTAATGGTTTCTATTTCAATCTTTCTATTTCCGTGTTCTTCATTTCCATCACGGTCTTACCAGCAGCATGACCCCTCTCGTCCATTTTCCTTATCTGTTCACTGTTTCCCCTCTCGCCTTTCACTCCAGTTTGTTTGACCCTTCCCCTTGCTCTGCATCATTCTCGGTGAAGGGAAAAACTCCCCTGAGCCCTCAGCGCATGGGAGACACAATAAAAGATTCACAGAAAGAATTATCTGGCGTAGTGACGTATTTCCGGTGACCCGAGTAATGAATGCGGGGTCTTTTTGTCTCTGTTTCCTTGATCGCTTGGTCTTGCTTTTAGAGTTGCTCACCTTTCTGGCAGTATTTGCATTTTCTAGCAGGAGAGATTACCCCTGAAACTACTTCTTTCCTACTTTTGAAGTTGAAAAGAAGCATATCTCAAGAGACACTCAAATGACCTCGTCCAGTATTAAGACTTGAAGTTGTATTGCGACTCCCTGTGATCATTAAATTACATCAATGATACATTTCTTATCCTTGTTGTTGTCGTTATTGATAGTATTTGAAATGCACTTTTCATCAAATCTGTAACTACTAAAACAATAAAAGTCATGAATTTCAAGTTCTCCAACAAAGTAACTTTGTGACGCTTATCTGAAATAAATCAACCATCATTCATGTTACAAATGTGGCCAGTAATTAATACGTTCTAGCTCATGTGAAACAATAGATTTGTAAAAGAAATGACCAAAAAAGACCTCAGTATTACGCATTCAGTCTCACTGTATGCCGACCTTATTATGTACCAAAACCAGCATACATACAGGAGGTAGACAGGAGAGAGAGAGAAAGTTAGGGGGGTGGGGGGATGGTGGCTACGGCATTTCAGTAGTACGTTTTTCGATTTGAATGGGACTATGATGGCATTTAACGTAACTAGGAAGAAAAATGTGAAACGTGTTTATTGGAAAAGTATTTGTTGCAAGGTTGGGTGAAGTTCAAACGCGTGTGCCATTCAAGCAGCATCTCAGACCTATAATGGGTGCGTTGTGTCAAGGTGACAGTAGTAATCGATGCTGTTTATTACTCCGGAAAAAAAACATCCTGGCCAAGGTCGTGCAGGCATCCGATGAAAATTGTTTGAGTCTTGAAAAGAAGTGTATTATGCCGGTAAATAAGTACTGAATTTAGCTGATCATGCTGTTACAATAAAGACAATAATAATATTAATAACAATATAACAATAATAATCCAGGTCTCATGACAACACAGGATTTCCACATCATTTCGCACTGGATTTTCGTGATCTGATTTTGGATGTTATCGTAGTAATTTAAGGCTACTGTGTGGTAATTTCTTATCCTTATGATAACCATAGATGCGGAAATAGCTTCATTGATGGTTTAGGAAAATAATTTAGACTGAGACAAAGAGACCAGGAGGATATATATATATATATATATATATATATATATATATATATATATATATATATATATATATATATATATATATATATATATATATATATATATATATATATATTTAAATATATATATATATATATATATATATATATATATATATATATATATATACAGAGGGTGTTTCAGGATTAGAGATCCCCCCCTCTGCAGCCTCTTCTTCTTCTTCTTTTAACGTGCTTTTTTCCTTTTTTGTATGGGGTAAGCACGATGCCTTCTTTGAAGGACATAAACTAAAATTGATATGGACAAAAACAAAAGTAATTCAGAACAGGTATTTATTTAGGTTTCTCTATGAGTATTTAATATTTTGTGTGGCCTCCATCTGCCTGTACCACAGCCTGCATTCTTGAGGGGTATGATTTCAGCAAATCGCAAAAAAGCTGAGACTCAGACTCCATTTCCCTGAGCACTTCGGTCACCTCTCTTCGCAGGTCATCAAGGCTTGGTATACCATCATAGTTCACTGTGCGCTCTTCAACACGATCCTTTAAGATACTACCAATGTTTTCACACACATTAAGGTCAGGGGAGCTACCTGGAAATTCACTTGATGAGAAGAAATCAATACCACTGTTTTGAAGCAGCTCCTGTGTCTGAAGAGCCTTGAAACATGGTGCCTTATCAAGCAAAAATGTGACTTCTTCAACAGATAACACATTTTCAGGATCTTTGAGGAAAGGAAATACTCCACCAGTAAGCACAGTTTCTCTGAAGTATTCGCCATTCCTTGACTGTCCTTTTTCTTTGATGGTCCACATTAACCGTTTGGCTGTGAAACAGAGAAAAATTCCCAAACATTCAGGAAATTTCACAACTTGCGATAGCGCACGTCATCGCTGATATCATCCAACTTTGCACCCCAAATGATGTCATTTTTATGATTTGGCTTCCTGACTGTGTAAATGAAGAATTCATCTGATGCAGCAACATGGAGAAAGTCAGCTCCATCCCAATCTTTAAGAAATGAACCACAAAACCATGCACGGTCTTCTCTCTGTTGCTGAGTGATGTTGGGCTTGCTGATAACATGAAATGGCTTGATACCAGATTTTTTTCAACTCACGATATACAGCACTATAACTTCTCTTCTTTCCCCTTGTTGTTTCTAGTTCAATTTACGTAAAGACTTTCTTGGTCTACCCACTGCCTCAGCTATGATGTCTTTTGACTCCTGAGAAAGGACTTCAGGCCTTCCAAGATTCTCACTCTTTTCGCGATGACAGTCATATGGATTTTTGTTCCAGTTTCTTTTAACAAAGGATTCATCTCTTTTAATGTGTTTAGTTATCCAGGAACGTGAAATGAAGGATGCGCCAGCATCCCTGGCCTCTCTGAAGGTTCTAGCCCGGATTCGGTCAATCCATCTGATTTCCTCCGAGTCGTTAGCCATGACTGTATGTAACCCTGTCACTCAGTCTGAAAATACAAGAAATGTAAAATGAAAAATAGCTGAATAGAAACTTAAAATAATGTCCTTGGAGATAGGCTATAGCAGAAAACTTCATAACTTTCCATTTGTTCTGTTGGGGGGGGGGCCGCCTCTAATTTCGAAACACCCAGTATATATATGTATATATATACAGAGTTAAGGATGTATAGTTGTGGGTGTGTATACGCACTTGAATGCTTTAAGAAAAAATCCACTAATTCCACAGAAATGTCCCCTAACCAATCACCACTGTAAGTGGAAAGTTGGAAAGCAAGCTCTAGTTAGCGAACCATGAAAGGAAATCAAATAATGAGCGTCATTCACTCTTTACATTTCTGGAATTCTCCCTTAACCTTTAGCTTGTTACTCCCGTTCAGTCACTTTATAAATTATAAACACTTCTGATAGTTGTTTGGACATAGAGGCATATGTAAACGAACTATAAAGGTTGATGAAAATGAGGCTAGAAATTCCACAAATTTTAGTTTTTCTGTATTCTTTTGGCATGTGGTCTCCTTTTCCTGACATTTACTATGAGCAAATGACAATGCACATATTCCCTTTCCATTTCTTTGCTAAGCATGAAAGTGATTCTGCCTTGCTTCTTTAAAAATATCAGGTAATCGGAGGCAACATCCAGCCGTGTAGGTGTGAAATAGATATGCTGTGAAACACCAACAGTCATTCTATACTGTTATGTCAAGTCCATTGCAGTATTTTTAAAAGAACCGCCAACCACATCTGTACATGTGTGTTATTAACAAGATTAGAAGATGAATGAATTCACCATTATTTATACTTTATCTTGAAGTATATGTTACCCATAGCCTCTCTTCAATGTTGCCTACGAGCTGTTAACGAGTAATAATATTTGTAGTTACTTGGTAAAAAAAAAACAGTCTTAACATGTTTGATATCAATTCACTTTTGTTACATTCTTGGTATACGTACGTAAAAAGAATTTGTTAATATCATAATGCACGTGTATAATATTAATTCCAGTTTTAGGAATATTATAAGAGGGAGATAGAAATTTAAAAATAAAGGCAATATTTTACAACATAAAAAATTTTCTAGACGTTACCCATTTTCTCTACAAACTATCAGCCGTATAATAACCACTTAACAATCGTTAATGGTAATGTATACAGAAGTAGGTAGACAATAATACTCAGCCATAATATTTATTTGCAATACTGGAAGCATGACATGGTCATAGAAATATACCTACGAACTATATATGTATAAAAATTGGAAAACGTTTGTATAACATTTCACTTCAGAGAGAATTAGTGGGGGATAAATCTAGGACATAGGTCTAAGAACAAAATAGTAGTTTAGTAGGCCTACCTGTCGCTGTGAGATTCAAGATATATATTTAATTTTGCAATGTTTGATTGTTTCTTGCACGTCACGGATGTTGCATAATAGTCTACTGACTGCAAAAAAGTTTGCAAATAGTTTTCATGTGGGTCAAGTATCTGATGTATTTCAAAGATACGTAAAAAGTCTTTTTTTGGAGTCTGCAAGAAGCGCACCAACTTGGTACACACCCAATCGGAAAATTTGTTCCATTCACCTTTGGTAATTCATTCTGACGTGCGTTTTGTGCTCTTGAAGTTCATACTGTCGTTTCACCTGAGTGTTCACGTGTATGTGGGTAGGCGGGATGCAGGTGAACCTTCGCTTATCACCTTCACGGCGTGATGAATCTGCTAGTTAAAGGTCACCTCTGTTTTGTGCACCTGCTGAGACCGAAGGCCTTGTTTTAGGACACTTCAGGAGATAAATTCGAGTTGTTTTATACTTTTATGCTCTCTCTCTCTCTCTCTCTCTCTCTCTCTCTCTCTCTCTCTCTCTCTCTCTCTCTCTCTCTCTCTCAGACAGCTTGATTTAGAAGATTATTATTATACTTCCTGAGTTGTAATTATTTTGCTTACCTGTTCGTAAATGCATTATGGACTGTAAATAATACTGCTCCTGCATTTCAGCTTGTAACAAAATCGTTTCAAAATATTTTCATCGCGAAGAAACGAGAAAAAGGAGCCAAAACTCTTGCTTTTGCCAGTTTGTTTTTGGTGTGAGATTTTCCTTTTCAATCTGACGTGACGTGCTATGAGGTTCTTGAGAGATGTAATGGAGTCTAGATGAGAGGCAGGAAGAAGTAAAGCACCGGGGAAAAGAGAAGTGAGAGAAGTAAAGCAAAATATAAAAATAATCTGGTTTCCTCTTTCGTTTGTTAGTGGATCTTTCATTTTTCCAGACACATGACAATACTTCAGTGGTATACAGAGATTCATAAATGTAACATATTCTATTTATGTGTTTCAAGAATTAAAACTAGAGCGACAAATTTTAAAGTATCAACAAGATGGAGATGTTTTGATAAAGGAAATGACATAGAGATTAGCAAAATTACCAACTAATAAATATTGCCAGGAAGAAAAATACCCACATTACTTAGTTTGCATTTCAAGAGCTCATAAAAATAATGTGAGTCATTCGTGATGTTATATTTATATACGACTCTGAGCATTGTTTTCTGCACTAACACGTCACGGCTTATGAACAATCATCATAACAATGACGATATGAAGGATAATTATGACGATAATGGGCGATCATTCATAACGATGTACAAACATTCACTGTGGATGGAGGTTAATAATATTTAGAGATTAATAATTAATCTTGAGGAGCAAGAAACGAAGATATGAACACAATATCACCGAAGCTGTCTCTTGTCTTCTCTTTCATTTAATTACTCTCCAAATTGATCTCCGTAATTTATTATGTTATATCATGCGGGCTAACCGAAGCTCTTCTATGTGGTAAGGATTGCTGCGCTTAACCTGATGCGATATTACGAGAGAACAGAACGAGATCTAATGCCAATTCGACCTAGCATGAGGATGAGATTCTCACATGAGTTAACTCTGTTAGTTATGACTGCGATTTGTAATAGCTTATGCTGACACCGTCAAAGCAAGCGGATAAGGTTTTGCTTGAAGGAAACACGATTACGTCTCGAACGGTTTGGAGGCCAACGACTCGTGACTGCTTGTGACAGTTTTCACGATTTCAGAAAATTATGATAAGAAAGACAGTTTATGTCAATAATTGACACGAGCAGAACGCAAGGAGAGATGTATTGTGCCAAACGGGAAATATAATTCATGGTGATGTTAAACGTGAGTCCACTGTACACTTACTATTCATACTTTTATGCTTCAAAGAACGAATACAAATAAAAATTTGGTGTTTCGTGTAGGATACTACTGCACATCACGGAAATGAATGTATCGTGCCAGCATTTATATTTTTTATTGGCAAGGCTCACATGTGCGCACCTGTGCTCAACAGAGTTCTATTCAAAACACAAACTTCGATATAAGGAACAGTTAGATCAGACACCATTGTGTCTCTGCGTGTCTATTTGTAAAATGTAATTATCTGGTAGTATCCACGCACACTCACACACGCACATACACACACATACATTTTATATATATATATATATATATATATATATATATATATATATATATATATATATATATATATGTATATATATACTGTATATATATACAATAGGCTGTAAAGCTGTCGTGTGTGTGCGTTTCTCCAATAGGGGATGCCTCCAAAGATAAAAAAGACAATGATCCTTGCCTCGTCCATAAACTAACTCCGAATTACGTATTGCTCCTCTTGCCAAAACAACATATCTGTGCCATAGATCTAATCAGGGGGTTCATCAGCTTGACGTCGAGACCCCCTACGGAGAGTCATGCTACCATTATCTCTATATATCAGCCACACTTTCGCCTCTTGATATCTAAATACCATACGTCTTTCACTCCATGTATCACTTTAGATGTCTTTCTCCTTCTCCCTCGCGACATCACTGGATTATGCACTCTTTTCACCAACTTGTCGTATTCTAGTCTCTCTCAAAGACCAAACCGTCTCAAGACACTCTGATCCATCTTTTCACCTACGCTAGCTTTTCTACTACATTGAAGATTCTTTCTCTGCATCTCAAAAGACCCAGTCGTTTGCATTTCATTCAAATTAAATATCCACACTTCACCTGCATACAGAAGTTTTAGCTCGACATTCACATCATACATTCCAGCTTTGGCTTTCTTGGAAAAACCCTTCCACACCTTTTGCACACACTCAGTATCCAATTTGTAATTCACTTGTTCTCTCATCGTACTATCATCAGTAGTATTTACTCTCACGTACGTTTATGAGTTAAACATTCCCCTTCTTTTACCATCAGTATTAACATTGATTCCTGGTTGTCATTTGCTTGCATTCACTTTCAACTTACACCTCTTCCAGGCGAGTATAAATTATATTGTACTGGTTTCTACAGCTTCTCTTCACTATCCCCAAACACTACTGTATCTTCTGTAAACACCTGCCATTCTACACTCCTTTCACGACCTATTTTTCCCTATCCTCCTTCGTTGATACACTTCGCTGATAACCTTGGTTTAGACCCACTTTTACACCAAACCAACCATTGCTACACATCATGACAACATTTTCCTTTTATCAAAAGGCTCTGGATTGCTCTTTTTCCTGTTACTTTCAAACTTCTGACATACCAGTTTCCTAACAAACACTTGATGCATATACCCTCTTCCCTTTGTAAACCCTCAATGCCCGTGTCAATCTTTCTCTCATCTGTTTTAGTTCTCAATTAAAATAATACTACATAACTTTCTGGGTGTAAATAAGTAACATTTTGAGTCGGTAATTCTTTTACCTGCACACCTATGCAAAAGAACGATTATTCTCCTAACCCATAATTTGGAACATTTCCCTTCTGAAATATCCTAGGTACCATGGTAAACCAGTCACTCAGCATCTCGCCTGTAATCCTATACACTCATAATTGCTGTCGTCCTTCCATTCTTCACCTTCTCAGTTTCCGCCCCCTACATGCCTAACTGTACCTCTCCTGCTCTTACATCATTCAGCTGGGCCTTTCGTCTATCCTGTACTTTCTGCAGATCTTTAAGATAAGCACTCCATGAACACAGCTACTATATTCCCTTAAGATAGCATCTCTTCATTATCAAGTTTATGGTGAGGTCCATTTGCTCAGTTACCTTTCTGCTTATACTTCCTTACGAAACAACTTCTTGTTATCTATAAAGCGACTACTCACATTTACCTCTTCTGCACCACATCAACACAAATTCAAACCCCAAAGGCATAGTATTTTATTTATTTCCCCTATTTTTACAGTACCAATATAAGTTAAGGAGCTACAAACACCCTGCCCCTATCATTTGGTGATTTTCACTCACGACATCCTGCGGGAGTGAGAGAGTGGTTGCTGTTGGCCTGGAGAGAAGCTCATCTGCCATTTAAAGGCATTTCGTAGACCAGCAACATCAAGGTTGTATCATTACTACCTCCGCGGTAGCAGTCTTTAAACGGACTCATTTGGCTTAAGCGGCTGGTTTCTTGCATAAAAAAATATGGATATGGCACAAATTCCTATTTTACAATTATACGATACAGGAAAAAATCCAGGCAGCTAACGTTATCGTACCTGTAATCTACTATAAACCAGTCTACTGTTGCATGCTGTAAAATAACAGTACACCAAAAGAATTTGGTTCAAAATTTAGTGCATGCTATTCATTTTGAGGATGATAAAAACATGAATATATCAACATACACTATAATATACAAAGAAAGAATTTCAGTCGTTTTCATAACCACATTCATATAAATGCATGCATAGTTTAATTAGTATTTCGAACAACTTTGTTGCGATTTATAAATCAAGGGTTTTTTATGGATTTTATCTGTTCTTGTTAGCCTGAATTTCTGATAGTCTACTGTAATTTTAGAAATATTAAAGATATTTTAAAATAACATTACTAATGCCGTATGAATTACGAATTTTTACTGGAATCAATAACCATCAGTAAAAAAAGCTTGAATTTAAATTGATAAGTAAAAAGCAACTTAAACTTGAATTAATAATCAGTAAATAAAACACTTGAACTTAAACTAATAGTCAGTAACAAAAAAAAAAAGCTTTAATGAGGGAAGATTTTTCACTTCTCAAAACTTCGTGAATATTGTCCAAGTTCTAGTTTTCAATAACTTATACAACAAATTTTCTACACAAGCAAACTCCTCTTCCTTCTTGTAAAGATTTCTTAGTGCTTCAAAATATGAACTTTAGTTAATAAATTATAATGTTATACTCAGCAGTAGATTACACTTAGTTCTAAGGAATGAACAAACCCAAAGTAGTTTTTTTACTTTCTCTTACAGGAGAATCAGAACACAGACCATGATTGCTCAGTGTTAGGAGCTCATATTAACTACCAAATAGCAATTCTGCAAAGATGTACCTAAAGCCTGCCTAGATAAAAACAGAGGAAAGGATATTACAAAATGAATAGTAAATTTAAAAGAAAGTTATAGGAAAAGCATTCAGGTTGTTGAGCCATGGGAAATACGAAAATTGAATAGCATCTTTTTTTCTATTTTAGAAATATCTAGAGGTGAGGCATTGTGGTTACTGATCTTACTTCTCAGTGACCTTCGCCCAGGCCCTACGTCGGGAAGGTACGTGACCTCACGGATCCCTTGCTTGTCTTTAACCATGGTCTTACCCAATCCCTACGTTTATTCATTCTCTCTCTCTCTCTCTCTCTCTCTCTCTCTCTCTCTCTCTCTCTCTCTCTCTCTCTCTCTCAGGTTTCACTGAGATAGCTAATAAGTGGAATAAGATTTCCACTGTCATTTACAAGATGAATTTTACGGAATCTGTGGAACTGCAAGTGGTTTTTAAGACAATATTGCCTTTTGAAACTTAAATTTGCTAGTATGTAAGTTTCATCATTTTTGCCATTGCTCCGGTACGTGTTTGACCTTGGTGTTTATTATTCTTTATGAAATTATTAAGACATTTCACCCGAAAATAGAAAGATATCTAACCTACACGACCGTCCATCTTACCTGGCCACCCGAAATCATGCTCTGTGGGCATCCACTTCTCACAGAGAACATCTCTGGACATGCATGCCGGGCACGCTTGTACAGTATAAGAAACACGACCGACAGCATACACTCTTTTAACGTATACGATTGTCCATGATCATGTCACGTCAAATGTATCATTCCTACTGGAAGCAATACAATGTCAGCTTTCCAGCTATATTCATCAGAACTCTGTCTGTAACTTGTATATAAAATTATGTACCATTTTCGATTCTCAAGCAAACATATTTGAATGAATGTTAATCTCTATTTTGTTTGCCTCGTGTCAGGCATTACGTTTCTGCTCACAAGAGCTCTTGACCTATCTGTTTTTTGTCTTTAATAAATTAGTAAGTTTGTAGATGCAGCCTCTTACTCACGCCTTCGCTATATTGGCGACCATGAAGATGACCAGCACAGCCAGCCCCAGTGATGCCAGCCTCTCCAGCGACACCATGGCTGCCACCTCCATACATCTGTCCTCATTCACACCCCACAACCCAGAAGCTTGATTCTTCAGGGCAGATACAATTTTTCAGTCAAAGAAAATTACCTCCTTGGCGCGCAAAACAGACGCCATCCTCGAATTCCTGCCAGACAACGTCTTCAAGCAAGTCACAGGATGGCTCACAGAACTTCCAACCTCTGTCACCCACAAATCACTAAAGTATCAGCTGAAGTCATCCTCCAGGATGCCACCCGCTCTAAGAGCCAAGAAATTCCTTGACAACCTGGGGGCAGCCATAGGAGACAAGTGGCTATCACACATCTACAAACAATTACGGCAGCTGATAATGCTATCCACTGCAGACGACCAGCCCGAGTCAACCATGGACCTTGTGAGAGAGGTCCTCCTCACAAAATTGTCCCACCAAACAGTGGCAGCCATACCCAACACCTCCACCATACCCATCGAAGAATTCCTAAAATTGGTCATTGCAGTACACATGGCCCACTAAACAGCATGACCCACCCAGCCACCCATAGCAGCAGCAGCACGGCGGTCCCAGCAGTCAACCGACACAGAATCCAACTGACCCAGAGGGACTGACTTTCCCCCATCCACAAATGGAACTTCCCCAGACAATTCATCAAAGGGAAGACCAAACAAAAGAAAGATGAGCCACAAGAGGGAATGTACTTCTTCCGTTGGAGATTTGGAAAAAAGGCCTGCAGATGTGACAAAGGCTGCCTGTTTTAAAAAAATATGCAAGAGGGTCACATCCACGACCCAAACAACTAAACATCAATGGTGAGCAGACCAGTTGCCTCATAAGAGAAGCTGCACCTGCTTACCGCTGTCTTTTTTCCGGGTACAAATGCAAAGGTTCAACATGCTTCTTCGTAAAGGACAGGAGGGCGAACATAGAATTATTTGTCGACACTGGTGCATGCAAATCATTTTTGCCAGCCAGCTGCAAACGACTCAACCCCACCCTACCCACTAGTATCCACATATCCATCGCTAGCAGAGCACCACTCAAGATAATGGTGGCGGACAGTGAAACTCATTCAATGGGAACAACCAAAGCTGGACATTTATCATGGCAGAAGTAACACTAGCACTTTCAGGAGCAAACTTCCTAAAAGAACACATCCTGCCGGTGGATGTAGCATCAAAACAGCTGATCCCAAAAACCACCCCCACATCATCACCACAGCAGAGGGTACAACAAACCATACCCATTGCATCACCCACCCCATCACCAGAAATAAGACGACTCCTACAGGAATTCGCAGAGGTTCAAAGATGACCTGTGACATGAAAAAGAAGGTCTCCCAGTCCACACCTGCTCCAGACATTTAGTCCCAGAGAAACTTGCCCTCACCAAACAAATATTCCGGGAAATGGAAAAGGCAGGAATATGCCAAAAAGATCCCCCTCCACATGGTACCCAAACCCGACGGAACATCAGCCATGCAGAGACATTAAAATGAAGCCTAACAGATACCCATTGCCAAACATAGCAGACATCACCAACCAAATGAACGGTGCCAAAGTCATCATCAAAATAGATCTGCTGAGGGGATATTTCCAAGTTCCAGTAATGAAGAAAGACATAGAGAAGACAGCGATTATCACCCCCTTTGGCACCTACACATTCAATTACAGCTGCTTCAGCCTTCAGAAGGCAGGGACAACCTTCCAAAGACTAATGGATGAGCTTCTGGATGATCTTCCCTTCTGCGTTGTCTATGTCAACAACATTCTGGTATTTAGCCCCAACCTCGAGCAACACCTGAAAGACGTCAAAAGAGTACTACAAATACTCAAAGAAAATGGACTTGTAGTAAAGGAAGACAAATGTGAGGGGGCAAAAACGACCGTGTAATTTCTGGTACATCAAATAAGCCCTGATGGCATCAAACCCCGCCCAGCAAAAGTGAAAACAATCACCGATTTCCCAACACTAACCACAATCAAAGCAGTACAAGAATTTTCAGGACTAATTAACCACTACCATCGATTTATACCCAACATTGCTAAAATCATGAGCCCAATTTATTACTGTCCAAAAGGAAAACCCAAAAAATTATGTTGGTCAAATATCCAAGATAACACATTTTTATTAGCAAAGCAGGCAACAACCTCTGTAGCCACATTAATCTTTCCTCTACCCCATAGATCCCTCACTTTGACGAATGATGCGAGTAGCACAGCGATGGGAGCAGTACTTGAGCAGCAGACAGATGATGGCCATCAACCATTGGTATTTTTCAGCAAAAAGTTAACAGTAGCGGAACAAAAGTACTCTATGTTTGATAGAGAACTCCTGGCAGTCCGCAAAGCCATCCACCACTTCCACCACATGATAGAAGGATGGCAGTTCACCATACAGACAGACCACCAACCCTTAGTACGCACCTTCACAAAAACCAGACGCATGCTCAGCACAGCAGCAGCATCACCTGTCTACAATAGCAGAACACTCCGGCACCATCAAGTACCTGAAGGGGTCTTCAAACACCATAGCCAATGCACTATCAAGAAACTGTGCCAACACCATCCAGATTGGGATAGCCTATCCCAAAATAGCAGAGGCACAAAAAGACAATGTGGACCTACAACAACTGCAGCAGGACAACCCCGCCCTCACATGGAGTGACCTATCTATCAACAATGGAGAGATGACCATTACCCGCAAAGCAAGTACCGAACGCCCTCACCCCTACCTGTCAGTAGGTCTCAGAAAGAAGGCTTTCAAACTCGCCCACAACCTGTCTCACCCATCAGGCTGCACAACCACCCGAATTGTAGCAGAATGGTACATCTGGTGAGGAATGAAACCTGACATCAAAAAGTAGACGGGAGAATGCCTATCTTGCCAGATGTCAAAAGTAATGAGACACATAGAGAATGGAATAGGAGAGTTCCACACAGCATACTGCTGTCTCGCCCACATCCACGTCGTCATAGCGGGTCCTCAACCCGCCTCTGAGGGTTACAGGTACCTGTTCACCATCATCGAAAGAAATACCAGGTGGCCAGAAGCAATACCAATACTGCAACAGATGGCGGAGAGCTGTGTGAAAGCTTTCATAGGATGGGTTAGCAGGCACGGAGTCCCACAAGTCGTCACAAGTGATAGGGGACCAACTTCACATCCAGTTTATGGCATTCCCTCACAAACAGCTTGGGGACAAAGATAGTACACACGATGGCCTACAACCCACAACCAACGGCATCATAGAAACGCTACACCGATCGTTGAAAGCATCTCTCACCCCAGATGTCAAGACAGGAGCTGGAGAAAAGTTACCTTGAGTCCTACAGGCCCTGTACAAACAAGCATTAACAAGCCCGACATCCGTAAAGCATTATGGATAATGCCAGCCAAGATGACCTACGACATGGCCAAAAAAGTATATGTCCCCAACGAGCTGCAGAACGTGAAATAGACGTTCATACGGGTGGACGCACACAGAGCCCCCTTCTCCCCAGCCTACTCGGGACCATACAGATGACAGTTGACAGCAGAACCGTCTGGGTTTCCATCAATCAACTTAAACCAGCATACCTCCCAGACACCAACCTACAATCGTAGGCCTCTCCGGGGGGAGTCCTATAGGGTCCCACATGGACATACACAATCGTCCATCTTACCTGGCTACCCGAAATCATACCCAGCGGGCATCCACTTCTCACAGAGAACATCTCTGAACATGCACACCGGGCATGCATGTATAAGAAACACAGCTGACAGCATACACTCTTTTAACGTATACTATCATTCATGATCATTTCACGTCAAATGTATCATTCCTACTGGAAGCAATACAATGTTAGCTCTCCAGCTATATTTATCAGAACTCTGTCTGCAACTTGTATATAGAATTATGTACCATTTTCAATTCTCAAACAAACAATTGAATATATGTTAATCTCTATTTTGCTCGCCTCGCTTCAGGTGCTACGTTTCTGCTCACAAGAGCTCTTGACCTATCTGTTGGTTGTCCTGAATAAATTAGTAAGTTTGTAGACGCAACTTCTTACTCCTTCGCTACAATATCATCAAGAGCATTCGCACCAGAGCGTTTTATTTCAGAACAAAGAGTCTTTAAACTGTTCTATCATTTCTTCACCATACACAGCATTCAAAATATCCCACATCACAACAAACTGGCGAAAGATTTGCTAGAATTTCATTTTTTCTTCCTAAACATAGTACATTTCATAAAAAAAATTAATATTATATTTACCAATATATCTTAAAAACCTTTTCTTCAGTTATTTCCTTGGTAATTTTTTATCTATTAGTACTGAAGAATGCTTCTTCCTCATCTAAAACACCTATTTCTACATCCAAATCAAAGTTCCTAAATATGTGAGTAGTCAAAAATATTTTCAATGGCAACTCCGTTTCATACATTTTCATCACTTCACTTTCACTGTCACGTTCAAAAGATATTGCATGACTTGTGGTGACATTATTGTTTTCACGAACTACTATTATTTCCTTTCCTCACAACAACTTTTTTCAGTCTAAATCCGGAATTCGCCGCATTCGGATGGTCATGATCACTATTCATTTGCCTAATGCTTCCAAAGAAATGTTTAAGCAATCTTGATTTAATCTGAGTAAATATGCAACTGAGATTGTGTGAGGCTTTAAGCTTAGTATACATGGCAATAATTGACTTGCATGATAAAATTCCACCTTTCTGGAACTTTTTGAAACCTTTTGTTCTAAGACTTTTAACTCTCATGGCATTCATAACCTCAATTACCTTGTGTAATGTGCTTGTTTATTTAGGACAGTCTCTAAGGCATTTCTCTTGTCAAAACCTCCGTACATGTATGAAGAATTCTTAATGTCAAATTAATCCGTTATTAAAAGAACAAAAGGAGATTTTTTTTGGAGTTTCGACATTTTACCACTCCTTTTTCTCCCAAATATTTTAGTGAATTAGTAATTGTACTACAAACTTAACACTTTCTTTGTTGGTAGTCACATTTGAATGCGTTTCATTAACTTACAAATTATACCATATTCCGATTTAGTTTTGCTTATCATTTCACGTATACGAACATCTGAAATACATTCGTCATTACTTAGAAAAAAGCTTTTATCTATGAAGTTTTCTCTAATTTTATGAGATGACGAACGTCAGGAAACATAAGAGCTTCTTTATATCCGTTGGAATTTTTGAAAGATGTCTTATCTCGAAGAGGGTCGATTTTTATTTTTTTCCTTAAATGAAGATTAGCAGAACTCATGTCATGCGCCACTGCTACAACAGCACATACCACCTGTGTCCTCTACTTTTGATATGATCTCCAGTAACATTTTATGCATTTCTGTTTCATTCTGCTGAAAATAGATAAGCTGTCACCACTTGCCTATAAGACCGCTTAAAATGACAACCTGAATGCTTTCATCCATTCCATTCCCGTATTATTATATCTCCATAGTTTATCAATGATAATTTCATCAAATAAAAACAGCACGCTTTCGACTGGCGTAAATGTTTCTGCTTTTGCTGGCAACAATGCTAATACGGGCACCGAAATCACGTTCCTTAAGAGTGCTCTTCCGTTGCAGAGGATATTATCCTTCACGTCGTCTTTGTAATCACGAGATTTAAAATGAACTGAGCAAACAAGAGCACTCGCGATGTTCGTTGTAAATCTGCGATAGAACAAGCATGTTCTCACTATCTCTATAACCTTTCTCCTTTAACGAATGGTGATATTTTACCCTGATCCCTTTTGTTTTTACTTAAGTGTTGAAGTACGTAATGAAAGAACAGATATTTGGCCTTTCCACCTTATTAATGACGTAGAGGAAGTAATGAATCATTTCCCAATATGCGTTTAGCAGACCTGTTCTTATGGGCCTGTTAAACAAGCGTTAGATACTGAACAGTCAGTTGCCCAAAATATCTGCCTGTCTCAAACGCACAGACTGAGTATTTTACTGAGACGGCAATTTTAAGTCTGCTAAATATTTTCTAAAGCATTAATAACAAAATATGAAATTATATAGTGCAGTAATTGGTAGTGTTCCTTCCCTTAAATGCGCCAGCCACAAGAAGGTGGAGAGTCCATATGTGAATCATGAACGCAAATCCATGACTCGGCTTAAAGTCCATTTCAAAGTCGATTGTGGCCGACGTCACGAAATAGCTCTTTTAACCTAGCATGAAACATGAATCAATATCATTGGCAACTAGTATACAAAAGAGCCCTAGTACCCTACTACCAAGGTAATATTTTTTTATCAAAATCTGGAGAAAATATATATATATATATATATATATATATATATATATATATATATATATATATATATATATATATATATATGTGTGTGTGTGTGTGTGTGTGTGTGTGTGTGTATGTGTGTGTCACTGTACATCGTTGTGTCTGAACCAGGCAGCATACTTAACGTTATCTGTGGCTTAATATTTGTGAATGTAAAAATGCCCCAGTGTATGTGACAAATATTTGATATACATACACACACATATATATATATATATATATATATATATATATATATATATATATATATATATATATATATATATATATATATATATATATATATATATATGACTTTTTATCACATCACCGTGATTCATATACAATCAGTAAACTACAAACGTCCTTTAATATCCAATTCGCTCTACCTCGAAATAATATATTTTCATATATGTTACCGAAGGGGAATTTTTTAGTTGATAATAAGTTCGTCGTCCCGTGGACGACGAACTTATTATCAACTAAAAAATTCCCCTTCGGTAACATATATGAAAATATATTATTTCCGAGGTAGAGCGAATTGGATATTAAACGTTTGTAGTTTATTGATTATATATATATATATATATATATATATATATATATATATATATATATATATATATATATATATGTGTGTGTGTGTATATATATATATATATATATATATATATATATATATATATATATATATATATATATATATATATATATATATGTGTGTGTGTGTGTGTGTGTGTGTGTGTGTGTATGTGCATTAATACATATTGTGTAGTTCTGTTTACACGTGAAGAGAATAGTCCAGTTATTCCAGATTGTTCTCGTGGAAGAGATAAAAACTCTGTTTTCCACAAATTTTACATTCACGCACAGTATCATTTTGTGCTATTCCTTTCGATGGTGGCCAGTTTAAACCTCTTATTTTTCGGTATAGAACCATGGAAGTGCATAAAATATTGCCTTGTTTATTGCCATTTCGGTGATCAGTGAAAATCTACTCTCCTTCCTACTAAGTTTTGATTTGCTCTCTTGATGGGCATAGTCCTATTCTTGTTACTTTGGAAAAATAATGTGACGGTTCAGAAAAACAAACCAGATGTGACTTTTCCAAAGAAATTTATTAACAACAATATCAGAATTAATCAACGAGGTACAAATAATGAAGGATCTAGATCACAATATGTATTTGAACGTCACAGAATTCCAGTAAAATTCACAACACTTTAAGCTGTCTCAGGACTGAATGCTAAAACAAGTTAATGTCCTTTGCTTAGTTAACTTCCTTATATGCAGGCACAGCTAAAGGAGAAAAAAAAACGAACAGTTGTAGTGAGTTTCTTTAATTCGCCTACTCACATTTCTAGAAATACCCAGACAGGGGAAACAAGTGAACAACCGAAATGTTCTAGAATAGTGGCATATTTTTATCGTTCAAAAAGCAGTAAAGGTAATGTCATTGTCGAAATTAAGGATAGCTATAGTATTCTGCAGACAATTCCACAATGTAATTACAAAAATGCATAGGCCTTTTCACAACCATGATTATGAATGAACGCCTGATGTCATGGCTTTGTGAATCGTTTTCATGTACAGCTATATCTGGTTAGTAGTTTTTGTCTCTTTTATAGCTAGTGGTCTCTACTGTTTTGTAGGGCTAGATCCTGCCATTGCTGTAAGCCTACTGGGTATCTATACTCTGTTAAGAACAGCACGAAAATCCAATTTTACCTCGAAAAATCCAATTTTCCGTCGAAAAAACAACACTGGTCTGCATACAATAAACATCGCGTAGATACAAAGTAGGATGTCGTGAACAGTCCTCACAAAATGACATCCTCTTTTCTACCCTAAAAAGAAGCTTACAATACGCAGACCAGCCAGCAGGACTTTAGAATTTTTTGTGTGCTGTTTTTTTGTCCTTAAAGGGAAAGTACGATGCGTGCACCTTACTTTACATACTTAATATACAATGTACACTTGAAAGACGGGTGTTACATACCCGGATTTCGGACGTCTAATAAGTAAGTAGCTGACTGGATGAGGCCTGTGTGATAGCCTTTCGCGTGATTCACTTCCGCCGGGGGATGCTAATAGAAGTCTCTCTCTCTCTCTCTCTCTCTCTCTCTCTCTCTCTCTCTCTCTCTCTCTCTCTCTCTCTCTCTCTCTCTCTCTCTCTCTCCATCAGGACCATTTGTGTGACATTAGTTTATGATAGTGTCACTCTAGCTCTCCTCCTCCTAATCACAAACTACCACAAACACACTTATTCAATGTAACGAAAGGGAACAAAGGAAAATTTAAAGTGAGGTAACTATGATAAGAGAATCTTAGTGTACAAATAAACGAGGTCCAAATAATAGCAAAATCAAAATTCTTGGCTCATAAAATACTTTTTCACACACATTGTGTCTTCGGAGTCCATAGAAATAAAAATCCTCCGGGAAATGAAAATAAGGCACCAAATGTTTGTAGGCCTAATGCTTATCCCTTGAACATCATTTTTCATACAAGAATGCGGTGCTCCGGTTGTAATACCTTTTTGTGGTTCCCCCTCCTTATAACCCACATCCTCCTAAGCATCGAGAATTAAGACGGTAAAATTGAAAAGGGGAAGAAATTTTACTGTTCTTCTACAGTACTCGAACTCCAGACTTTTGATTCAGTAATCAGCGGACTTATCCATTAGGCTGGACCACAAAACTGGCTACTCTCTAATGAAAGAGTGTAAATATGAATTTTAAGCAATAATTTTCGGTTAACAATGTTCAAGAGGTATATCTGCGCACGACAGTGTAATACCCTTATGAAAACCCTAGAAAACATAGTTAGGTTTTTTTGCTTGAATTTTTATACTATATTTTCGTCTCGTTCGTCATTACCTCTGCCAAAGAGCTTATGGTTTTGGTTCTTTTTTCTGTCAGTCTGTCCGTCGGATTGCCAACGAGTTTATACTTTTGGTTCCTTTTTTGTCAGTCTGGCCGTCGGATTGCCAACGAGCTTATGCTTTTGGTTCCTTTTTCTGTCAGTCTGTCCGTCGGATTGCCAACGAGCTTATGCTTTTGGTTCCTTTTTCTGTCACTCTGTCCGTCAGATTGCCAACGAGCTTATGCTTTTGGTTCCTTTTTCTGTCAGTTTGTCCGTCGGATTGCCAAGGAGCTTATGCTTTTGGTTCCTTTTTCTGTCAGTCTGTCTGTCAGATTGCCAGGGAGCTTATGCTTTTGGTTCCTTATTCTGTCAGTTTGTCCGTCGGATTGCCAACGAGCTTATGCTTTTGGTTCCTTTTTCTGTCAGTTTGTCCGTCGGATTGCCAAGGAGCTTGTGCTTTTGGTTCCTTTTTCTGTCAGCCTGTCCGTCAGATTGGCAAGGAGCTTATGCTTTTGGTTCCTTTTTCTGTCAGCCTGTCCGTCGGATTGCCGAGGAGCTTATACTTTTGGTTCCTTTTTCTGTCAATCTGTCCGTCGGATTGCCAAGGAGATTATGCTTTTGGTTCCTTTTTCTGTCAGCCTGTCTGTCAGATTGGCAAGGAGCTTATGCTTTTGGTTCCTTTTTCTGTCAGCCTGTCCGTCGGATTGCCAAGGAGCTTATGCTTTTGGTTCCTTTCTCTGTCAGCCTGTACGTCAGATGGGCAAGGAGCTTATGCTTATGCTTTGGTTTGCCAAGAAGCTTTTTTTGGTTCTGTCAATCTGTCCATCGGATTGCCAAGGAGCTTATGCTTTTGGTTCCTTTTTCTGTCAGCCTGTCCATCAGATTGGCAAGGAGCTTATGCTTTTGGTTCCTTTTTCTGTCAGCCTGTCCGTCGGATTGCCAACGAGCTTATGCTTATGGTTCTTTTTCTGGTTCCTTTCTCCTGTCAGCCTGTCCGTCAGATGGGCAAGGAGCTTATGCTTTTGGTTCCTTTTTCTGTCAGACTGTCCGTCAGATTGCCAAGAAGCTTATGCTTTTGGTTCCTTTTTCTGTCAGTCTGTCCGTCGGATTGCCAACGAGCTTATGCTTTTGGTTCCTTTTTTTGTCAGCCTGTCCATCAGATTGGCAAGGAGCTTATGCTTTTGGTTCCTTTTTCTGTCAGCCTGTTCACCGGATTGCCAAGGAGCTTATGCTTTTGGTTCCTTTTTCTGTCAGTCTGTCCGTCGGATTGCCAAGGAGATTATGCTTTTGGTTCCTTTTTCTGTCAGCCTGTCTGTCAGATTGGCAAGGAGCTTATGCTTTTGGTTCCTTTTTCTGTCAGCCTGTCCGTCGGATTGCCAAGGAGATTATGCTTTTGGTTCCTTTCTCTGTCAGACTGTACGTCAGATTGGCAAGGAGCTTATGCTTTTGGTTTCTTTTTCTGTCAGCCTGTCCGTCGGATTGCCAACGAGCTTATGCTTTTGGTTCCTTTCTCTGTCAGCCTGTCCGTCAGATGGGCAAGGAGCTTATGCTTTTGGTTCCTTTTTCTGTCAGACTGTCCGTCAGATTGCCAAGGAGCTTATGCTTTTGGTTCCTTTTTCTGTCAGTCTGTCCGTCGGATTGCCAACAGCGAGCTTATGCTTTTGGTTCTGTCCGTCAGATTGGCAAGAGCTTATGCTTTTGGTTCCTTTTTTGTCAGCCTGTCCATCAGATTGGCAAGGAGCTTATGCTTTTGGTTCCTTTTTCTGTCAGCCTGTTCGTCGGATTGCCAAGGAGCTTATGCTTTTGGTTCCTTTTTCTGTCAGCCTGTCCGTCGGATTGCCAACGAGCTTATGCTTTTGGTTCCTTTTTCTGTCAGCCTGTTCACCGGATTGCCAAGGAGCTTATGCTTTTGGTTCCTTTTTCTGTCAGTCTGTCCGTCGGATTGCCGAGGAACTTATGCTTTTGGTTCCTTTTTCTGTCAGTCTGTCCGTCAGATTGCCAAGGAGATTATGCTTTTGGTTCCTTTTTCTGTCAGCCTGTCTGTCAGATTGGCAAGGAGCTTATGCTTTTGGTTCCTTTTTCTGTCAGTCTGTCCGTCGGATTGCCAAGGAGATTATGCTTTTGGTTCCTTTCTCTGTCAGCCTGTACGTCAGATTGGCAAGGAGCTTATGGTTTTGGTTTCTTTTTCTGTCAGCCTGTCCGTCGGATTGCCAACGAGCTTATGCTTTTGGTTCCTTTCTCTGTCAGCCTGTCCATCAGATTGCCAAGGAGCTTATGCTTTTGGTTCCTTTTTCTGTCAGACTGTCCGTCAGATTGCCAAGAAGCTTATGCTTTTGGTTCCTTTTTCTGTCAGTCTGTCCGTCGGATTGCCAACGAGCTTATGCTTTTGGTTCCTTTTTTTGTCAGCCTGTCCATCAGATTGGCAAGGAGCTTATGCTTTTGGTTCCTTTTTCTGTCAGCCTGTCCGTCGGATTGCCAACGAGCTTATGTTTTTGGTTCCTTTTTCTGTCAGCCTGTTCACCGATTTGCCAAGGAGCTTATGCTTTTGGTTCCTTTTTCTGTCAGCCTGTCCATCGGATTGCCAACGAGCTTATGCTTTTGGTTCCTTTTTCTGTCAGCCTGTTCACCGGATTGCCAAGGAGCTTATGCTTTTGGTTCCTTTTTCTGTCAGCCTGTCCGTCGGATTCCCAAGGAGCTTATGCTTTTGGTTCCTTCTCTGTCAGTCTGTCTGTCGGATTGCCAAGAAGCTTATGCTTTTGGTTCCTTTTTCTGTTAGCCTGTCTATCGGATTGCCAAGGAGCTTATGCTTTTGGTTCCTTTTCTGTCAGTCTGTCTATCGGATTGCCAACGAGCTTACGCTTTTTCCTTTTTCTGGCCTGTTCATTTTTCTGGTTCAGCCTGTCTATCGGATTGCCAAGGAGCTTATGTTTTTGGTTCCTTTTTCTGTCAGCCTGTCCGTCGGATTGCCAACGAGCTTATGCTTTTGGTTCCTTTTTCTGTCAGCCTGTTCACCGGATTACCAAGGAGCTTATGCTTTTGGTTCCTTTTTCTGTCAGCCTGTCCGTCGGATTGCCGAGAAGCTTATGCTTTTGGTCCTTTCTTCTGTCAGTCTGTCTGTCGGATTGCCAACGAGCTTATGCTTTTGGTTCCTTTTTCTGTCAGCCTGTTCACCGGATTGCCAAGGAGCTTAGGCTTTTGGTTCCTTTTTCTGTCAGCCTGTTCACCGGATTGCCAAGGAGCTTATGCTTTTGGTTCCTTTTTCTGTCAGCCTGTCCGTCGGATTGCCAACGAGCTTATGCTTTTGGTTCTTTCTTCAGCCAGCCTGTTACGTCGGATTGCCAAGCCTGTTCAGCTTATGCTTTTGGTTCCTTTTTCTGTCAGCCTGTCCGTCGGATTGCCGAGAAGCCTATGCTTTTGGTTCTTTCTTCTGTCAGCCTGTCCGTCGGATTGCCAACGAGCTTATGCTTTTGGTTCCTTTTTCTGTCAGCCTGTCCGTCGGATTGCCGAGAAGCTTATGCTTTTGGTTCCTTTTTCTGTCAGCCTGTCCGTCAGATTGCTAGGAGCTTATGCTTTTGGTTCCTTTTTCTGTCAGCCTGTCCGTCGGATTGCCAAGTTTCTTCGTTAATGACACCACTGTCTTTCTTCAAGGTTCTCAGAAACCGGTTGATTTTGTCTTCGGTACGAAAAATGTTTTGGTAATCTGGTACACCTATCTTCAGTCTACTTTTAACATATTTTACTGATAACTGCTTTTCTACCAAGCCTGTCAACAGGATTATTTATAGGGTTCTTAATAAAGAGTTTTGCACTAGCGCTAATATAATAAAATAAATGTTCCTAAGTTTCCCTTTTATGCCTGATTCCCATATTTGCGCGTTGATTCCTTTAGGGTTGAATTTACTAACATTGTACAAAAATACTTTGGTGCATTAAATGTTAAACTTATCCTTATTAATCCACTCACAATTGGCTCCTTGTCTCGATTTAAAGATCGTTTATGGCCCCTCATGTCCTCTAGTGTAATGTACACATGTTCTTGTCCCAGATATAGTCTGGGAACTTACGTGGGTTCTTCTCAGAGGATGATGAATGTTCGCATAGACTGCCAAAAGGGAGTCAGTTCCTGCACTGGATGTTCACTATCAAATCCTGAAGAGTCCAGTATACATGAACACAGCAAAAAATGTAAAGTTTCCATTAAATATGACAATTTCATTATTGTAGGTCAAAACTCCAGCCTAAATGAATTACTGATCCTCGAGGTCTCTTCATTAAACAGCTTGTTCCGCAGTTGAACACCCAGTCCACCTCCACGCCCTTGTACCTTTCTTAACCTGTTGTTTTTGTTTACATCTTTTACTTTTTGTTTATCTCTTGCCATGGTAGGTCGACCGCCCCCTCCTCCTCAAATATTTCTTAACTTTGTAATTTCTTTGTATCTTCTTTTGTATTTTTATCAGAACTTTTAATCAACATATGTGGTTTTAATTGCTTGTGTAACTTTGTCAGTCTTGAGTGTACTTCTGCGTATGTGTGAAGTTTTGGTTTTCATTTTAATTAGTGTATAAACGATTTTTTAGATAAATTCACATACTTTTCTTTGGTCTTTATTTATTGTACAGAACCCTGATGATGTATTCAGCTGAATGCGAAACAAGTCTAAATAAATTGTAACAGATCGCCATGTTTGTTCCTGCTCCTGCTCCCCATATATTTTATACATATATATTATATATATATATATATAATATATATATTCGCAATGTTTGTTCCTGCTGCAATCTTTTGCACATCATCTCCATTAAAACTACATTTTATACACAGTAAAATTTCTACACAACATAAAAGCAGAAAAATTTTTTATGAAAAATATATATAAATAAATATATTAAAATATAAGTTTGAAATTTAACATTATATATAGAAACAATGCCCAGACAACACCTTATATAGGTGCTTTATATATATATTTGATAGCACCGAGAATAAAAATGTGTTTAACATGAATTTTACATTTAGTAGCATGTAAACACATTTTTCGATTCTCAGTGCTACATCTAAAACTGCCTTTTTAACTACCTGAGTCATTATATATAAAGCACCTATCCCCTATTGAATAGTAACACTTCTGCGGTTTCTCTCTCTCGCTTAAGGTGTTGTCTGATTTTTGACGTTTCTTCTGGCCATTCTTCCTCTTGCGTTGTACTGTAAGGTAGTTAAATTTCTTCACAAACTTGATGAATTTTAATATATTTATTTATTTATTTTATTTTACTTTATTTTTTCATAAAAAATTTTCTGCTTTTATGTTGACTTTTAAAATTTTTACTGTCGGTATAATTGTTATTTTAACTGTAGTTTTAACTGCTCTTTATAATTTATTGCAGACTGATGATGTGCAAAGGATTGCATAAACGTTTCTAAATAAAGAACTTTGAAGACTTCTTGTCTTATGGATCTCCTGATTGTGAATTTGCTACTGTTGGCTATATATATATATATATATATATATATATATATATATATATATATATATATATATATATATATATATATATATATATATTATATATATATATGTATAAAATATATATATATATATATATATATATATATATATATATATATATATATATATATATATATATACATATATAAAAATGTATATATATATATATATATATATATATATAAAAATATATATATGTGTGTGTGTGTGTGTGCATGTGCGCGCGCGCGCGTATTTGTGCATATTAATGGACATCATCAAAAAAATACTGAAAAATTTCTTTTTTTTCTTGTTGTGACGGCCGATATACCAATTTTGCCAAGATATTGTGCCTTTTGATGTGTTGACATTAAAACTAACATGAGATAAACTAAATATTATACCTTGGGCCTATTGATTATTGATATTGTGCCGCTTGTTACTACAGCGAGTATTCCAAGCGAAGGCCTAAGGGTTTTTTTAAGCCACCTAGGAATATCAATCGTTTATCATGTTATCATTTTTTTCAGCACATAATATTAATTTCATGTAATATCTGGCGAAGTAAACTATTCATGAACTTCAGTTTATATATAAAAATAACCATGAGGCCGAGATATACATAATATATTGAAATATGAAATACTGGTAGGGTGGACCTGCACCCATAAGGAAATTCCTATCGACTTTTGTGTGATCACATACCAACTTTCACAAACAGCGCTGATTTCAGGACTGCATGCCCTTGATTTAAAATTTCGGAGATTCTCTTTTGAATTCCGTCCCCACTGGGCATTCGGGTCAAATGTACACACTTATTTTCAGCGTATTACCATGAGAACTTTAGGATCTAAAGCATTCAACTTTTATGGAGAATCTCATCCCTTTATTTACACATATTAAATTCGTTTACGTAAGATTTATTACTAACAAGCAGCTTTATCTTGTTGGAAATAGAATTATTAAGGTTAACAAGCGCCTTAGGAACATGGTTTAACATTTTATGAGCAAAGTAGCATCATCCGGGATAATGTAATCATCTTAATGAGAATAGGAAGGGCTGGATTGGTATAATCATGTACGTTTAGGTGGCTGGAAATGTGTATTTATGACCTTCTCTGGCCATTTTCAAGTTTAACGTTCGCAGAGGATATTTCACCATTTTATTTTCCTTTTATTTTAGATCAGAATTGTGTCTGGGATTTTATTCACTTTATATGTGGCGCCGATATTTGATTCTTGTCATATTCATTTAAAATCATTCACAGTCATTTCCTTACTTCTGCCAACGAAACTACCTTTTTTCACTGTTAATTCCAACTCCTGAGTTTTATGTGTGTGTGTGTGTGTGTGTGTGTGTGTGTGTGTGTGTGTGTGTGTGTGTGTGTGTGTGTGCGTGACAACTTGGCCTTCATCAAACCCAGTCTCTTGGAGAGATAAGAAACTACCTCGGCATCCGGAGCCGAAATAACGAAAAGATATTTCCTCTTAAAAATATGCGTTTGAATTTCCAGCCGTCGACAGTTTTCACCGCACAGTTTTCTCTTTTTCACTTTTACGTTTTTAGAATCTATATGTTCTGTTTCTTAATGACAGTAAGGATATTGAATATATAAGTAATTCGGTTTGTGGTATGGATTGCTGACTTTGGATATTTTTACCCTTTCCTGTCAAAATATCTTTTTTTTTTCTTCCTTTTTTCTTTAGAAGGGGTAACTCTAGGTGTTCACCTTCAGATTCTAGGGACGAAGTCGCAAGACCTATACCCTGCACCTAATGGACGCAGTATATGCAACAGCAGCATCTGAAGTTCAAAGATGGTAACTCATGACCTCATCTAATAGTAATAAACTCCTTTCATGGAACGAAAACAGTTACTGCCAAATTATTATTATTATTATTATTATTATTATTATTATTATTATTATTATTATTATTATTATTATTATTATTATTATTATTATTGTTGTTGTTGTTCTTTTATACAGGTAGTAGACTCTTTCAAGCATATAGTGTTGAAGATTATTGCTAGATCAGCTTTGTTCAATTTATATAGAGTTTTCTCTATCCTTCCGATCAATGATTCTTTAGGGTTACTGCATCCTGCCAGTAACTCGCCGATATTTGTCATTCTTGAAGAGGAAAGTAGCTGCAAAGTATGGCAGTTTTATTTCGGACGAATTCACTAAATCAGTTACAGGGTAACAACGAAGGTAACTGAAATCTGGAGTTCATCCTCCGTGGAGTTGTCCTTCTTCAGAAGCGTCTTCTTCAGTGCTAATCTGGGCCACGTTTCACTCAGGCTCCGTTGAGGATGATCACGCCGAAAGACGGGAGTAGACTGTCATTCGCGTTTTGTTGTTGTTTACGATTAAGCCAGCCTTGTGCTGACACGGGCTCTTGTCCTGGAGCACGCCCGTAACTGGGTCGATCTGTGAAAAGACAAAAAAAAAAAAAAAAAAAAAACACTGCTTTTGGCAGTTAGTTGGTGAAGATGAAAGAGGGTGACAGGCAGGATTGCAACCCCTTTGAACCTTACGGTACCCATCAGTAGGAGAGAGTCCCAGCCTAGTGGGAGAGGGCCGAGAAGGAAAAGGAAGCGAGCTTGTGTTTGAGGGGAAGGTGGCCTGAAAAAATACTCATACACAGAAATGGGCAGCCTTTGCTGCGAAATTGGACAACTCATCGCCGCCATCTCATCACCGCCCACTCATCGCCAGTCCAAGTCATCGCCGGCAGACTCATCGCCGCGACTAACTTACGCTAAAAATCAAAAGTTTATTTTAAAAAAATAAAAACAAAAAAGAAAGAGCACGAAAAAAGAAAAATTCAGTGGAAAATAGAAAAAATTAAGGGGAAATGAAAAACACCTTTATTCATTATAGTACTGGAAAATATTAGTAAATATAAAATGTAAATAAAATACTTTATAGCTAAAGATAAAAAACCATGAAGGTAAAGAAAAAATTAAAAGACTTATTTTATGTTATGAGAAATACCGCGTAAATATTCAATGGGAGTCCTTTGAGTAAAACTTTGGACTATTCTAAGAATGGGCTTATCAGTATCTAGGTATTTTTTTTATTTCACCGGTGGTGCACTGCCAGCTATAAGCGATTCCAAATAACTGTCTCGACTTTTTTAAACTTTTTGAGTGCATTGATGAATTTCCAGATTGTTGGATGTTCCATCTGGAGTCCTCTGTTTCCTGCTTCTGCCTGCGTGGTTGTTGGTTTTATCTTCCTAATTTAAAGTACGAAAATACAAATTCCACATTTCCACTGGGAAGAGTAGGGCACGCCTGCTATTTCCGCGTCTATTTAACCGACCTATACAATTGTCTTCGAGCCAATTCAGAATTGGCATATGCTCAGCTAAGGCATCCATACAGCAATCTATATGTTCAACAGGTACAAATGGAAGAGCCAGTATCATCTTTACTTGTAACGAAAAATTGCAGTTGTAATTATAACGGGAACTTAGACCCGAAGCCGCAATGTGCTTCTGCATATTTTGATCAAGGTGAAAGATACAACCTTTATATGCTACGTTTGGAAATATTTCTTTGATTGCACTAAATGCCGCGAGTTCAAAATCACATACAATCGATTTCGGGTTTATGGTGGGCTCAGTTTCTTGTATTATTTCAAATAACCTTGAATATGTAACTTTCTATTTGTTAGGTGTAATAAAAGAGCATAAAATACTGGGATGACACCTCCTGCTTTTTGAGCCAGTACAATAAACACCTGGGAAAATAGTTTTGGAGCTATCTTAAAGGTCCCATCAACATACAAACTTCTGATGAAACCAAATCCAAATAGCAAGATTCTGTCTCCTCGGCACCACTGTCTTTTAATAAAAATTCTTCTTTCCGGTTGGCTATGTTTCGTAGGCCGCATATTCACCAGGGATTGCTAACTGATGAAGGTCATTTGGGGTCTGGCGGAGGGACGTTAATTTTATTTCGTTTCCGTCGAATAGGTTTCTTTAGAGCGATGAACACGGTAGGAACCCTTGTACCGTTTGGGAAACATTAGCCAGAAGTTCATTAATTACTACACTTGGGTTTTCCATTCTCTTCTGCTCGTGTTTTAATTTTTGTAATCGTCTTTGCCACTTATACTCTTACTGGTGAAGAGTCATGGTTATGAGTATTTATGATTTTCGCTACGTTTCCAAATCTTGTGTGGATTCATGTTTTACATATGCTGAGTTGTTCACATCACCAAAACATCAAAGCACTGTCGGTTTTTGTAAATTTATAAAAAATTAACAAATATCCAATATGTGAAAACTTCTCTTCGCCTCGCTGACTTAAAACTCCCTCCAATGTAAAGGGCTTTTTGGAATCATTTTAAACTGAAGTTGCCAGCATCAAAAGGTTAGGAATGACTAAAGTTGTTGTTATTTACTGTGTTTGAAATAAAGGTGTCGCTCAATGAATTTCTATTTTTAGCATAAGTTCTTTGTGGTGATGAGTTGGGCCGGCGATGAGTTTGCTGGTGAGGAGTTGGGCAGGCGATGAGTGGGCGGTGATGAGACGGCGGCGATGAGATGGCAGCAATGAGTCGTACTAGACCCCTTTGCTGTCCCACTTACCATTTTACCTGGGAGAGTATCCTTTTACCTGGGAGGGGGTGGGACATCGGATTTCCATGTGTCCCTGTGTTACCTAAGATGTGTTTGGTGATCTGTGCCTGTGTCCACTTATTTTCAGTCAGATTCGACCTGAGATACTGCGTCTCCGAACAGTCCAGTAGGCAGTGTGTGAGGAGCTGGTTTACCGCTCAGTCACAGTACTGACATGGTCTGTCCTCGGTCCCAATCAGTTGCCAGCTGCATAGATATCCTAGCCTTAGCCTGTGTGCGGTGACAGAGAGTTTTCTGGTGATTTGCACTGTGATGTCGTGGGGCTTGAAAATTGTGATGTCCACAGTACCACTTGAAGGTTCATAAATTTTGTAAATAGTGCTGTCACACTTCACGTCTTTTTAAAGTCTGGCATATCTCTCTGCAATTTCTTTTAGTTGTATGATTGATGGTTGCATCTTTATGCTCACTGTACTGCAGCTGAGAGCACTTTTGGCTAGGATGTTGTCCTCTTCATGACTAGGTATCCAGTTGAGGACAACCCTCCTGACAGCGGCTGGATGTGACTTGGTTACTGGTTTGATTGCTGATATCATTGTCATATTTTTTTGGGGCTTTGTCACTTTGAGAGCGAAGATGGCTCCTTTGGAGTCTGTGTGTACTGTTGTGTGCCCTTCTTTTTGGAAAGAATTTTCTAAGGCTTTGAAAATTGCCATTAGTTCGCCTTGTAGTATGGAAGCATTGTTGGACAGCGACCAGCTTCCTTTGAAGTCTTGGGTGGCCACTGCCACTGCTGTTGCTGGTGCTTGTGGATCAACTGATCCATCCCTGTAATTTGTGTTTTCAGCTACTGTGCTCCTGATTGCTTCTACTGCCGGTCCTCACTTGTGATGCTGTGCACAGTGCTTTGCTTGCCAGTAGTACTTGGTCTTCAACCTAGGGAGCTGGTTCTAAGTATCCCTCAGGTGGGACAACCTTTGCCATGTCTTTCACTGCATCCTGCATATCTAGTTGTCTCAGGGTGTGGAGTATACTGCCAGCGTGTGTTTTAGAAGGATTTAGCTCCTCATGCAGGTTTATGCATGCACACATTTTATCCTTCAGCTGTCCATGTCTGCCTCTTCTGATAGTTTTGTACAGTATGGCAGCATTTCTTTGGCATATCCTATGGGTGAGCATATCCTGTGGGTGAGAGGTTGTAGCTGTGGCTCTGCCCCCAGGAGATATTCTAGTCTACATTGGGGCCCCAGCATTAGTCTCATGGGATTGTTCTGGATGATCTCCAGCCTTTGCTGCTGATCCTTCCTGTAGAACTTTCTAAGCAGATGTTATGTGGCTCCTTGCAGAGTTGTGATCCTCTTTAGAGTATTGAGTCCCATTCTTGTTTTGGCCTGGAGGAGTAGTATCTCTTTCTCGGTAGGTAGTGAGTTTGCAATGCAGACTCCCAGGTATGTGTAGCTGTCCACCCAGTCTATGGTGTCTCCCTTCATCAGAAGGTTGGGTGGGTTTTGACCATGCTTTATTGCCTTAGCTTTTGTCATGTTAATGTTGATCTTGAGCCCCAGTAGTGTGCATTTGTCCTCTATTTGCTGCAAAGCTTCTTGCATCTTGTGAAGTGGTCTTCGAGGGCTTGTGCTGACAATGCAAATGTCATCAGCATGTATCTTTATACATGCTGATGACATTTGCAGTAGTTCTAGGCAGGCTAGATTCCCCACTAGGACATTGAACACAAAGGGGCTTAGAATACCTCCCTGGGGAGTGCCATTTTCAAGAGGGTAGTACTCCGACTTTCTGCCTTGGAACACTACCCTGGCTTCTCTGCCTTGCATATAGCCTTTTGTCCATGCAAATAGGTTGCCTTTGATCCTCTTTTGGACTAGGAAGGAGAGGATGGTTGCAGCATTCATGGTGAGTCTTGCTTCTTATATACGAGTTGGTCAGCAGGGGTATTGAACTTATGCTGACCACTTATTGGCGGAGGAAAGTGTGCCGCTGATTGGATGTTGAAATTTCGATGTAAGCCAAAAATTTACAGTTGATGATCTCATTGCTGCAGCCTTGCTGAGCGGCGGGCCTGGTAAGTGACGCGCAACCCGCCCGGCGACCAATCAGAATGTTCAAGGGATAATATAAGATAATGAGGTCACACACTAGCCCCTCTGCTCAGGAAGGCTAAAGCAGCAAGACCATCAACTGTAAAAATGTTGACTCATGAGGAAATTTCAACAGCTAATCAGTGGCGTGCTTTCCTCCGCCAATCAGCGGTCAGCATACGTTTGATCCCTTGCTGACCATCTCGTAAATAAGGAGCAAGACACCACAAATGACTGCGCTCCCGTCTTTCAGCGTGATCATGCTCAGCTGAGCCTGAGCGAAACGTGCCTAGATTAACATTGAAGAAGACTTTCTCCTGAAAGGACAACTCCACGGAGGATGAACTCCAGATTTCAATCACCGTCGTTGTTACACTGTAACTGATTTAGAGTGTTCGTCTGAAATAAAACTACCATACTTTTCAACTGCTTTCCGCTCCAAGAATGACAAGTATCGGTGAGTTACTGGCAGGATGCAGTAACCCTGAAAAATCAGTGGTCAGAAGGATAGAGAAAACTCTATATAAACTGAATGCAGTGGATGCAGCTATAACCTTCAACATTTTATTATTATTATTATTATTATTATTATTATTATTATTATTATTATTATTATTATTATTATTATTGTTTTGTCGTTATTTTTGTTAACTTTAGAACATCTTTATTCTGTCCACGTGCTAGAATTCCTTAGGCTATTCTGTTCCCCTGCTAGAATTCCTTAGGTTTCAGTATAATGAAAAGTGCAACTCCCATTGAAAGTCGTAATGGCTCGGAGTATAATGTGAAAAAATATAGTGACTATATTTATCCATTAGGAATGAATTTTCGATGTCTATTATAGAGTTTTCAAAAGGTGAAAGTAGCTTACTATCATACATTATTGTGCGTCATATTTATTCATATTTCGCCTAATAATACCTATTCATGTATTTTCTGGGTAGAAGGGGATGGTAGAGTTACAGGTAAACATATATGTCAAGATATGAAGTGCTCTGAGTAGATCTCTCTGAGTAGATCACTCCAAAGGGTGTCTTAGCTTCGGTCTCTTAATTCTTATTGCCTCTTTTCATTATTTTTTTTAACAAAGTCCTAGAATTAGAGGGAGGATAATATTCTTATTTTTTACTCCTACAACAATAAATCTTTATAAAGATATTGATTTTCAGGATCGATTTCTTCGAGCTTGCTTCCATAACCTACATATATATATAATATATATATATATATATATATATATATATATATATATATATATATATATATATATATATATATATATATATATATATATATATACATGTATATATATAATCTACAATTTCTTTTTTGAGAGCTCATCATCATCACCTCCAATGCTATATGAGGCAATTGTGCCACTCATCTTTCCTACACTTTGTCATCCACTAATCTGTATTCATATCCAAATACGGCTTGGTCTTTCAACTCTCCTGGTGTCTACAGGAGCCTAGCTGACGCCATCACATACTATTTTCCAAGAGTTGTGCGCAGAAATGTTCAAGCTATCTTCATCTCCCCTTCACCACTACCTCGTCTGAATATGAAATGAACATAATTTACCTTATTATATCGTTTCTAATTCTGTCCTGCCACCTGACTCTAATATTGTTTTTAATGCTTTAAAATTAAATCGAGAAAATCTTTTGATACCTTCACTGTTATATCATGATTTAGGTTCGTACAGCAGTGCAGATCGTACCAAACTAATGTATAATCTTACTTTTGCATGCAGTTTCACCTACTGGATTTCCAGATCTTACCCAGCCTGCCCACTGGTTGGTTTGCCTTTGCACATGTATTTTTTTAAATTATACACTTTCTTATATAGCAATTAAATTTTCCAGTTGTTTTTAAAGCTTATTTAAATGTCGTATATTATAAGTATTTCCTTTATAGAGTTACAAAAAATTCCAACTCAGTACAGCTCCCTTAATAGACAGGAATCCTCATATGAGTGTCTATAACAGGTTTTGGGTGATGGACGGGAATCCTCATATGAGTATTAATATTACGTGCCATACGATTTGGCTGTACCAAGTGGGAAAGAGTTTCCATCATTTCAATGGCCCATAAATGACTGGTGGCAACTTTAGACTCAGCTCAGCTCAGTCAGCGGGCGTCTCAGGGAGATCAGCATTGGTCTTGACTTGATGGGAATGTTTTGCTCCTCTCTCTCCCATGACGTCTTTTTATTTATTTGCTCATGAATATACCCAGGGATTGCTGCTGGTTTTAGTTCTTATCTTTTATGATATGACGTCATTTATAATTGTAATTTTGCAAAGAAATATTAGAAAAAACATGTATACCTCCAAAAAAGTTACTGCATCTCATGATCTCAGTAAATTTACATGAATACTTTACAGCAAATATACTCAGAATTTGTTACTGATTTTAGTTCTTATCTGTTATAATATTGTGTGAGCTGTAATTATAATTTTACAAAATAAAATAGAATAAATTATTAGAAAAAACATTGATAACTTGGTAAAATTTACGAGTGTTTTGTAAAAGAGGCCCCACACAGGGTTGTAAACAGTCACTTTCAATTTCCTGTGGAAGGTAGGGAAAATTTCTTAGAATTTTTTTCTTTCTTACACCATGCGTATTTGCATATCTTCTGCTTTCCTTTGATGTGTTTTTTTTTATTAAATTAGCCAGCTTTAAAGTTTGCCCGGTCTGGGGTGTGCATGATATACAGGTACAATTAGCCCATCCCTTGAGGGTTTGGATATCATTGTTCCTGAATATTATCTTTTTATCTGTATCACCTTCTCCATCAGATGTTATTTTCCTATAGGCATACTCTGTCCTTTTTATTTATTTTTCTTAGATGCATCTTGACTGTCATATCTGCAGATATGTGAGGAATTCAATTAAGAAAGTTTTGTAAAACTTGTGGTGTTTACTGAATAAAACAGCATCATCATATTCTAAGTATATCACGTTTCTATTGTTGCTCCAAACTAAACCTTTTCTTCCATTTCCAATTACTTTTTTCATTATAGAAGCCATGAGGAGTGCAAATAAGCAAAGGTGAAATAACACTCCCTGGTAGCACCTCCATATTTTCTGCAAATTTGCATGACTAGGCCTCAACATTACTTTGCATCTACTCCGTTTGTGAAGAATTTCATTTAGCTTTATGTATTTAACGGGGACACCATAACGACTCAAGACCCTCCATAATATTTGTTGGTGTACACTGTCAAATGCATTCTCACAATCAAGGAAAGTCGTCAGAAGAGGATTTTTGAATTCGATACCTATGATCACAATATGTTTTATCTAAAATATTTAATCAGTGCAGCTCCTATCTTTTCTAAAACCATCCTGTTCATCTTGTAAGCATTTTATTAGTTTTCTCCCACCTACTAAGAATAAGCATGCTGAATTTTTCATCAGAACCGACGTAAATGCCTCTGTAATTAACATGTAAGGGCAGGTACGAGTAAGGTTCAGAGTTCACAGCATACTAATTTATTCACAGAACATACACACAGGTCACGGGCTCATGCGAGCCAAAATGCAGATTCTGACCTTAGACAGCTAGAAACGGGGATTAAGTATAAGCATTTGTGCTTGTTAACAGAGAGAAATATACATATAAATGGTACAGGACATTGGGCTGAAGTTCATATATACATGGTTGGAAAGCTGGCAGTGCAACACATACAATGGTAACAATACATGAAATAGGACAAAATAATAATGAAGATATATGTACAATAGTCATATGAAAAATGCTGTGTTTCTTTCGTCAGCGTATTTGGTTCATGGGGTCATTGTTACTGGATAATGGCCGGCGAGATGTAGTGTGAGTAGGGTCCATGTGTGGACCCTGCAGGACACCCCACTGGACAGGCCTACAGCTGCAGGCCAGTGTTTGGTATGTACACAGGTCTGGGATGATCAATGGAAACCCATGTTGTTCTGCCTTCTACTCTCATCTGGTACACCTTGGGTCGCCTCTGGGTGATGCGGTATTGTCCTGAGTAGGCTGGGAAGAGGTGGGATCTGTTTGCATCTAACAGTATGAACACATATTTTATGTTCTGCAGTTCGTTGGATTGTATGCATTTCTTGCCACGTACAAGGTCATCTTCTCTGGCATTATCCTTTGTATAGCTTTTCGGGTGTTGGATGGTGATGTCGGGCTTGTTTGTTCTTGAAAAGGTATCTGCTGACAACATCAACACTTGGCCATATAGGATTTCTCCTGGAGATGCGTTGAATGCTGTGTGTGGTGTCGTTCTCAGGCCCAGTTGGACCCATGGTAACTCCTTTGTCCTTGGCATCTGGCAGTGAGTGATGCTTTTAGTGACTGGTGTAGCCTCTCGACGATGTCATTGGCTTCTGGGTTGTAGGCAATCATATGCACTATTCTTGTCCCCAGACTGTCTGCGAGGTCATTCCATAGGGCAGATATGAACTTGGCTCCTCAGTTGCTGGTGATGATCTGGGGACTCTGTGCCTACTGATCCATTCAACAAGGGCTTTCACACAGCTCTCTGCAGTCTGCTGTCATACTGGTATTGCTTCTGGCCACCTGGTGTTACTGTTTATGATGGTAAACAAGTATCAGGGGTAGGAGTCCCACTATGTCGGCGTGGATTTGGGCGAGTTGGAGGTTCTTGTTGTGAACTCTCCTATCCTACTTTCAATGTGCCTTGTAATTTTTGACGTTTGACACAGGATGCAGTCTCTCGTCCACTTTTTTACGTCCTTTCTCATTTCCCACCAGATGTACCACTCCACTATGATTCAGGCAGTTGACCGGCTTAGTGGGTGGGATAAGTTGTGGGTGAGAGTGAAGGCTCTTCTATGATTCAGGCAAGTTGACCAGTACTCATTTCGGCCGCCTCTCCACTGCTGATTGACAGGTCACTCCATGTGAGGGTGGGGTTGACCTGCCGCAGTCTTTGTAGGTCCATGTCATCTTTCTGAGTTTTCGCTATTTCAGGATGGGCTATCCCAAGATGTATGGTGTTGATACAGTTTCTCGACAGTGCATCCCCCATGGTGTTTGCTGAACCTTTCAGGTACGTGATGGTGAAGGAGTGTTCAGTAATCACTGACAGGTGCCGTTGTTGCTGTGCTGACTATTCATCTGTTGACTTCGTCTGCACCACAAACTGTCATCCCTTGAGCATGTGTCGGAAGTGGCAGACTGCTTTGTAGACTGCAAAGAGTTCCCTGTCAAACGTGGAGTATTTCTGTTCCACTGCCAATAGCTTCTTGCTGAAAAAGACAGTGGGCGATGACCATCATCAGTGTCCTGCTCTAGTATGGCGCCCATTGCCCAATTGCTTACATCAGTTCTCAGTGTGAGGGACCTATGGGGCAAAGGAAAAATTAATGTGGTTCAGAGGTTATTGCTTGTTTTGCTAAAAGAAATGGTTTATCTTGATTTTCTGGCCATATTAATTTTTTATTCTTTCCTTTTAAACACTCATATATGGGTCTCATTATTTTAGAAATGTTAGGCATGAAGCGATGAAAAAATAACATTAAGCCTAAAAATTCTTGCACTGAATTTCACTGATGTTGGTTTTGGGAAGTCTGTGATTGCTTTTACTTTTTCTGTTAGAGGTTTAATGCCTTCTGGGCTCTCTTGGTGTCCCTGGAATTCTACTGTTTTCTTTGCCCATTGGCATTTGTCATCCCTTGCTATGGCTCCATTTTCTTTGAGTATCTGTACCACTCTCTTAACATCTTTGAGATGTTGTTTGAGGTTGGGGCTGAATATTAGTCAAGTCAAAATAGGATTTGACCCCCAAAAAATTGCTAGAAAACATTTTTTGGTTATTTTTGGTTTGTATGGGGCTACTTTAGTACATCCCAAAAGTCTACAAATTTGGTCAACCGGAAAGTGGTAAAATTACATAATATCCAAGATGGCTGCCGATGAACAATTAAGGGATCGGCCGGTTTCCGACTTTTTAACGACAGGTTGTTGATATATAGGGGTTTGTTAAAGGATATTGTGTGGAACTTCTGGGAAAAATTTTTGTTCAGTGACCTTAGGTTTTGTGACGCCAGAGCATTTTCAGCCAAAAATGGCCATTTTCAAAATGCATCTCCTCCTTTGCTTTTTTTTTTAAGGGATGAGATTTGAACCACGTATAAAACACATATGGACCTTCGATACAAAGCCGGGATTTTGATTTTCAATTATTTTCGAGATGTGAATTTTTTTTTTTGAAATTTTCCCAGAAAAATTACAGAAAAAAAATTGCCAAAAATCAGAAACTCAAAATATTAAAAATCCCAGCTTTGTTTTAATCTACCATGTTTCCCCATGTTATATTTAAAATTTCATTTAGATTGGTCAATACTAAGGAGGAGATGCATTTTAAGGCGAAAAAACTTATGTTTTTGAGAAACAGGCCTTCAAAGTTTTAGTTACATAAAAAAAGTAAAAGGGACTTCAAAGACTGTGTTACAATTAATTCTATGGTTTTAATTTTTATTTTTGGGTATTAATTAATTCAAAATGATTATAAATAAGAATATTAATTGATTATTTATGTGCCTAAGACACATTCTTATAAATTTTAGGTTCCTGGTCCCCCCTGTCTGATCTTGCTGCAAGGTATTACTCTAGGGTATCATAGTTGCCTACACTTTTTATTAGTGTCTCGAATCCATCCCTTGCCAAATGGATCCTGGGAATTACTTTACATTCACAATTAGGGATTCGTCATTCAAGTAATTCATCAAGTCTTGCTTCACTTATTATGATCATTTTATTTTCAGGATCGTCTATAATATCAGCCTCCGAGCTACTGCTTTCTTTTCTAAAATATCTTTGCCCTTTGGTAGTGACGAACAAATAAAAAGGCGTTTAGGGGTGGATGTGGTTGGTCTCTGGTCAGCAGAGATCGCTGCCTGCGCCGTTTGATGGGCGACAGCTCTCTCTCTCTCTCTCCGTCGCTCCATTCCCCTCTATGGCACTAATTTCTTGAACTCTTTCTTCTACTTCTCGCCTGGACTTTTCCACTTGGCTTTTCCGCATTCTAGAAGCATGAAGTGAACTCTTGGACCTTTTAGGCACGGTGAAAAAACAAAAACACCGCAGAAAATACAGAGTTCAGTCAAGGCTAGCGAGCATGAAAAACGTGTCCTTCTAGCTTGGAAGTTTATAGGCAACTCTCGGCCACAGTCGGCGTCATGGTATGGCGTGTGCGTTGTCATCGGCTAGGAATAACTAAAAGGTGCCGAGTAGGATATTATTGACATTATACATTTCATTTCAAAGGAAGTTTTTCGTAACATATATCAAAAAACTATACCAGACTAAATCATTTTGCTACTGGTGTTTTATGGGTATATAGTTATTGTTACATTTTAGGCCATAACTAAGAAATACAGCAAATTTTAGCATAATATTTCGTGGACACATTCTTGAACCCTATACAGAAACCATAAATTTTTTTCAGCAAATCAGATTTTTAAAGATTATTGGGTTTTTAGGCGGCTGATCCCTTAATGTACAGCAAACTTCTAAATGGCTGGTTTTAGACCCCATAAATGTATTACAAACACATATAAATATGATAGCTAAGATTCAAATGAGATAATGATTACATCATTAGGACAAGCCTGTGACGTAATATTACGTCATAATGACGTAAAATGTTGATTTGTAGTTCGGGACAGTAAAATTTCACCAGACAAAACAGAAGTATACACAGCCTCCATCTCTTCTGCCAGAGAGCGGAATTCTGGATTATCCTGTATGAGTCCACCTAGCATGATCTGATTGAGGCATTTGTCAACAAAGAAGATGGCCACGCAATTTCCTCTGTACAGCTTTACCAGTAAGGATGTGAACAACTGCATTTTCCCCATAGATTTCTTCTAAAATTGTCCAAGTCCTGATCCCTGCATAAGTGTGCCAATGGCCCCGAAGAAGATTCATAAGTGTGTGGAAGCTTCCAAGTAGTAAGTACAATATCCCTAAGATGGCTGTTGGTTTGGGAGCTGTTCTGAATTTCCATTGCTTTCCAATACAATGGCTGATCAAATGTTATCACTGCAGGTACATGGTTCTTCTTTGCCAAGTTGTACAGATATTCCAGGGTTGACAAGATGCAGGTTTGTCTCCTGAATACATATCAATTATAGGAAGGAAAGTCACAGATGATTTTCCAGGATGTGTGGAGCCTTTGTGAATCAAATGCATCATCCTGCCAACCTGGTACAGGTTCTTTTTGAACGAAAATGAAAGTTCCCAAAGAATGTCCAGTGGCTGCAATAAAACATGCGGGTATTGGGTTCCTTAAATACAACAGAGCTTGAAACTCTTGGCAAACCGATAGTCAATAATGTCAATTTTTGCAAATTCGACACCTTTCAGATCTGATGTCTTTTTTCTCGGGACAATGCGATTGATAAATTTTCCTGGTGTCAAGGCAGCAACCATCCCCATACCATGGAATGTTCCTTTTCCATCGATCGTTATAAGGTTGTGGTCAACGTTATCAGCTGCAAATAGTAACATGAAATCCGAAGAGGCAATATCTGTCCCAAAGATGTCAGGGGTTACGGCATTGGCAACATTGTTCTCAAACCGAAGAACTTCAGAATATGATGAACAAAGCCCATGGCTGAGAGTGAGTCAACCAGAAACTTAGACCGGTAAAGATGGTGCATCTGGACTGACAGTGCAATCTGTAAAAAGTGCCACTACAGCTCGAGGACGAACAGCTTGGATAATGGACTGACCAACAGATGCAACCTTTTTGCGAGTCACCAACAAAAAAGTGAGGATAGCAACAAGCGAAAGAATCAGGAACGAACTGCAATGATGGCTGGAGCCCCAGCTCAGCCACTGATGGATAAGTGTCAGTATCTGAGGGTATATTGGTTTTATGTCACTCTTTATCAAACGAGCAGCGGTTTCAATTATTGCCCTCTTTTGTGATTCGTTATCACTATCAGCTGCTTTCGATTGCTTGAAATATGACCTAAGAATTTGTTCAGTTTTTCTTTCATAGTCACAATATCAGACTGCCCCTCCTTCTCAGCAAATGAAATAGAATCCTTGTAATGCCCCTTTAGTTTTTCTTTTAGGTAGTAGTTACAAATGGAACAGATTCTTCGTTTTCCAAATAATCTTTCATTTTGTTTGAAAGATCAGACACAGTTAACTGTTCTTCATCATTTGCTTCAAGATAAGCACACACTTGGAAGAAAGCTTGCTCCTGATCTTCATTCTTGGGTCTGCCAACTTTTTTGCGTTTTGCACTTGGCTCAGGGTCATATTTGTGAGGATGTCCCGACCTGACCGAAAATTTGAATCACATGTATGATGGTACACACATTCTGGGGCATGCAAATCATATGCAAAATATTCTACTCTTGCCTAACAGTCAGTGCCCAAAGCATCATTTCGGGTGGTGCAAACTGCTAAAACAGAGTCCACAAAGTTATCTGTTCTAACACAGCTAAAGCTTTCCCTATTTTCCAAAAAAAAACCTTAAAGCCACAATACAAACAGTCAGATTTGCTATCAAAGGGTCCAACTGAAGCACGTGATGGCCTCCGACCCACAGGCTCAGTTGTTTCTCCACGTTTCGTTTAAGGTATAGTTCAATCTCCTTTTTATTCACATGCGTTCTCGGCACTCTATGTGCACTTCTGTCCCAGCTACAACGAACTTATCGAGACCTCTTTTGATGCTAGCCTCATTAATGCCTTTTGCACCAATCTCACGTATCTTTACAGTTTCCTTCACGTGCAGTGGTTCCTCACAGAGTGGACACTCATCTTGGCTCACATTTGCACTCATTCTGGACACCTGAAAGAAGAAGCCAGTGTAATCCTTAGTGGGTGCATGATATATACGTACTGGGTATGGTTTAAATGAAACATGATGCAAACAGATGCACTATAAATCTTATGAAAGCTAAGTATACAAAAATTTTAAGGTTATATATTACCTGAGTGAGTTCCTTCTCTCCTTCCCTTAACAGTGAATATGGTAAGAATATGAAACTGAGAATAACAGTCAAATGTAGACTAGGGATGCGATTCCTGTACTGAAAATGGGGTGTTTGAGCCGGGGGGAGCTGGGCTTGGGGCACGGAGGGGGCTGTGTACAGTGGGTACAGGGAACAGGGACAGGAATAAGACATGGGCAAACTATATGTCTAAGTGAATCTGAGTTAAGATAAAATGAATACTTAAAAAAACAGGCATGTTTTGTGCAAGTCAAGGAATGAAAACTAAGTCCGAGGTCATTTCGAACACAGCGGCCATCTTGGAATAGGCTCAATTTTGCCCTTTCAAGCCCTCTCAATTTTGGTAAACTTTTGATGTATAGTTGTAGAGACACAGAGGAACAAAACAAATGAAAAGGCATTGTTTTGCCAGTTTGGACTAGATTTGAGGACAAATACTTCCCTATGAAACCGACAAAATTCCATTTTGGGGTAGGTAGTACCCCAATGCACCCCCACGGCATGACCACACCCAAATAAAACCAATTCCAATTGAAAGAACAAACTCAAAAACATAGGAAAACATTCTTACTTTATTTGTTTTGGGTGAAAAATGACCGAGTTATCGACAAGGGAAACATATTCAATGAATTTTCAAATTTTTGGCGCCCATCTTTTGAACTGACCCAATTTTACCCACTTTCCAGTAGTCAATCTTGGTAGACTTTTAGTATGTTAATCTACAGATATCAGAACCAAAACAAGCAAAAAAACAATTTCTAGCAATTTGTTGGGGGTTGACCCCCTTTTTTTCATATTTTGACCCGCCTATATTAGGATCTCGTCAATGTAGAACATGCAGAATGGAAGGTCACCGAGCAGTTCTTCCATTAGTCTTTGGAATGTTGCCCAAAACAGCTGTAACTGAATGTGTAGGTGCTGAAGGGGGTGATGATTGCAGTCTTCTGGATATCTTCTTTTGCTACTGTGACTTGGAAATGGCCCTTTAGCAGATCTATTTTTTTGAAAATGTTTGCTCATTCCACCCAACTTCAGTACCCTGTGGAGGGGTGATGCCCATGGGCTGGCGGCTGTTTGGCACATTCCTGCTTCTTCCATTTCTTTGAACACCTGCTTGGCGTAGGCAAGCTTCTCTAGGGCCAAACGTCTGAAACGTGAGTGGATCGGAGGACCTTCGGTTTCTATATGATGCTGGATGCTATGTTTTGCTGATTTGGTTAAGTCATGCTTCAGGTCGTCCTTGAATACCTCTTCGTATTATTGTAGGAGTTGCCGCATTTCTGGCAGAGGGGGAGGGCTGGTGCAATTGGGCATATTAGTTGCTTTCGTTGACCCATTGATGGTACTGTGGCAGTACATCTGTTTGGCTGTTGAGATGATGTCAGCGATGTTCTTGGGATCAGCTGTTTTGCTGCTACATCCACTAGCAAATTGTGTGCTGTTAGGAAATCCGCTCCTAACAAAACCATCATCACGTCTGCCATGATGAAAGTCCAGTTGTATTCTTTCCCATTGAAAGCTACTTTCATCTCCCACCTCCCGTACATTGTAAGTAGTGCTCCACTGGCTGTTGATATGTGGAGGTTGGTGGGGGGAGCAGGGTTGAGTCGTTCATCTGGGCTGGCATGGATGAATGATCTGCATGCTCCAGTGTACACGAGGAACTCTGGGTCAGATCGTTCGTCTTATGAAGAAGCATGTGGCCTCTCTGCTCGTACCAGGAAGAAAGACAGTGGCTTCTCTTATGAGGCAACTGGTCTGCTCACAGCTGACGTTAGTATGGTTCTCTCTGGTGGTTTGTCATTTTTCTGCTTGGTCTTCCCATTGAAGTCTTGCTTGGGGAAGTTCATTTATAAATGGGGGCAGCTGGCCCCTCTGGGTCACTGCCAGATTCTGTGTCTGTTGTCTGCTAGGTCCAACGTGGTGCTGCTGCTGCTGTTGGCTATGAGGGATCCATTGTTTTGTGGGCCATATGCACTTCATTGACCAGACTCAAGAATTTTTCTGTGGGCATGGTGGAAGCTTTGGGCATGGCTGTTACTGTTTGGCAGGGTAGTTTTATGAAGAGTACCTCCCTCACGAGATCAAAGAATGACTCAGGTTGGCCGCCTGTGGTGGGCAGCATGATGAACCGGAGCACTGCTTATAGACATGCAATAGTCATTCATCTCCTATGGGTGCCCCTATGTGGTTGAGGAAGTTCCTGGCTCTCTGGGCAGGTAGCATGCTGAAGGATGACTTTAGCTGGTCCTTCAGTAGTTCATAGGTGACAGGGGCGTGTAGTTCCTTGAGCCATCCTGCTATTTGCTCAAAGACATCGTCCGGCAGGAGCTCAAGAACAGCGTCTGCTCTGCGCATTGTCGAGGTGATTTTCTTTGCGTGGAAGAATGTTTCCACCCTGAGGAACCATGTTTTGGGTTGTAAGGTGTGAATGACGGGAGGCGTATGAAGGCGGTGGTGAGGTTCTCGCTGACGAGGCTGGTATCATTGTTGCTGGCTTGGTTGGGCATCTCCGCAGGTCACCAATGTGAGGGCAGGTACGAGTAAGGTTCGGAGTTCACAGCTTACTAATTTATTCACAGAACATACACACAGGTCAAGGGCTCGTGCAAGCCAAAATGTAGCTTCTGAGCTTAGACAGGTAGAAACAGGGATTAAGTACAAGCATTTGTGTTTGTTAACACAGAGAAATAGGCATATAAAATGGTACAGGATATTGGGCTGAAGTTCATACATACATGGTTGGAAAGCTGTCATTGCAATACATACAATGGCACTGATACGTAAAATAGGACAATAGTAATAATGAAGATATATGTACAATAGTTGCATGAGAGATGGTGTTTCTTTCATCCGCATGTTTGGTTCATGGGGTCGTTGTTACTGGATAATGGCCGGCACTATGTAGTGTGAGTAGGGTCCATGTGTGGGCCCTGCAAGCACATTCAACCAGGTCACCTTTCATTTTTTCCTCATTCCACACTCTGCAAAACAGTCCAGTGGTACACAACGTTTCATTCCATCTACAGCTAAAATCATCTCTGGAGTAATTCAGCTATAGTCTAATATTTTCCAGCTCAAAAGTTCATTTATTATTGATTCATTTAAAAAAAGTGAGTTAATTCATAAGTACATTCAGGTCTTCTAAGGATTCTGGTATGTCAGTCAGATTATTCCCATCACATCTACTTGTGACCTTACATAAATGTTCCTCCCAGCATTTTCTTTCTGCTTCTGATGTTATTAGTGACGCATCCTTCCTTTTGACAAGCATTTTAAACTTTTTCTTATGACTAATACTTCTGTGTTGCATTGTATGAGTATACAGACTTTGTCCACATATTCTCTCTTATCTTTTCTTGATCATTGATTAAGTTCACAACATAGCACTCAGCAAGTTTTACCTTGCGTTCTTCATGTTCCTATTGAAATGCCTCTGATTGTGCCTTTTACTTTTGTCTGTCATTTCTTGTCTCCCAAGTCTCATAGCCAAGGTTTCCATCCTGTTACTCCATACTCCCAGCACTTCTTTTCCAGTCCTCATTCATTTTCTGCTCCTAGAACTGCAAAACTATTTCAACATTCAGTTTCAAAAGCTTCTCTATGTTCGTCTTCAAGAAATTTTATTGTATTAAATAAATCTAGATACTTTGTTAAGTTTTCTTAGGCTGTTTTAATTTCAGCTTTAGTGTAGCAATAAAACGCTGCTGCTCACTGTCCATGAGGACTTGTATCATTTCAATTGTCGTCAAGATAAGAGAGAGCGCTCTTTTGGGTAGTGATGACAGGTTTTGAAAAAAATGCTCCTCTCCCTTTGAGAGAAAGAATGTGTGTGTTGCTGTTTTCTGACGTGAACTTCCTTTTGCATCACTAAATGCATCATATGCTTTAATGACATGGTAATTGTTTCAAATTTATTTCATTCTGATAATCTCAATGCTTTCTCTGAAGAGATGTGTTTTGTGTGTGTTAACTTTTGAGATCTGAATTTAGTGAGATCTCTGCTTATTTAGTTTGTAACAGCCTGTATGTGTTTTGTGGAACACAGGTACAATATGGCATGATAAGTATTTTTATCATTATTGATAAATCTTATGTATTTTTGTGTGTTTTATATTTACATCTCTTTATATTTTCACATTTTTATGTTTGTGATGTAACATTTATTACGTAACAGTTTAAATATTTCTTGGTGCTTTAACATTGCATACTTGATTTGATATCTCATTTATTTAAGATAAATCCTGTGTATTTTGATATTTAAATATTAATATATGATAAAGTTTTGTGAATTAGTTTTGTTTCATAATTTAATTCAAGAATTAATATGTTGTATTATTTTCAAATAATAAAAATTTTCAGATTATTCTAATTATAAACTTTGACTTTAAATAAATTTTTATATTTATATATATATTTATTTATTGATCACCAGTGAATAGATTGATTGTGTGTGTGCATAAAGAAAGTGATAAACATGTTTTGTTCTTTAGTTTTGCTAAAGTGAATTAAGACCAGGGAAACAGTTATATTTTTGATGGAGTATGCCTTTTCTATAAAATATTTCCAGTTAAATTTTGATACACACACATATTCTGATAGACTTAGTTTGATTTTTTCAAGTAATAAATAAGTTTTTTCTTAAGGGATCACTGTTTACACAGTACTCAGTCGTAATAATTAATGTTATAGAGTTCAGGTATAAGTGAGGGTATATTTTTTGAACCTATTAGTTGTGTGATAACCAGGTATTGATATCATGATAATATATATATATATATATATATATATATATATATATATATATATATATATATATATATATATATATATATATATATATAAAACACAGGATCTTTTGTATCTTTCAATATGTCTCTTCAGCTATTACGGATGCTTTAACCAATAGTCCGAATGATCACTCACTCACTACTCACACCGACATACATACATATACGTACACACTCACGGCCACCATGGTATTGATTTTCCTCTTTAGCAGATGATTTAATATGCTATTTAGAGAAGTCAATTTGACATATCGCGAGTTAATCTCACTCCATTTAAGCTGAAAAAACAGCTGTGCACGCCATCATGTAGAAAGTGTAACTAATAAAAATCCATCTTTTTATCCATCATGTCTGAATGTACTACATATCAGTACACATGAGTTTACTTTATTCAGTGAGACGTAAAAATAAAAAATAAAAAACTAGAGTTGAACATTTTCATTTTACCAGAAAAACATAAATAAGCTGCCACTGACCTCTGCTGTTGCGGCGTAAGTGGGTTCTACAAAAAATACTCGAGGGCGATAATTTAGTCCGTCATTGGGCCGGTGTCAATGCTAACAAAAGTTTCTACCGGTAAAAAAAACGGAATTTAATAAAGTTTGGAATTAACACTGATGGTGTACTGGCGGAGTATGGTATTTTCTAAACTGATCTTCTAAACTAATATTCTTTATGGTTCATCGCGTGCGCAGTGATGTTGTTCCTGTCAGTTGTTTCCTTGATAGCATGTCACTAAGTAATGATGTTTATATTCTAAGATAAGTTACTTAAATTATATAAGAAATTATACTTGGCCTTTGTTCACGTACTCTTACAGACATTTAAGTTAGGTGCCCTGGTCTTGCTTCATGTACTTTGTAGTGATCTTTTCTTAATGTATTTTATTAGATGTTTTAGACGAACTACCCATTCTTCTTGAATTCTGTTTCACATTTTAGGGGCCATGGTCCTCCTTTGAGACATTTTAGGTGACCTGTTGTTTCTCAGTGTATTCTGATAGATATTTTAGGTTATTTTAGCTTTTTCATATATTTTGTTACATATTTTGAGTGATCTGCTCTTCGTTCATGTATCTTGTTGGACATTTTAAGAGATCTGGTCTTTGTCTGTGTATTCTGTCCAAGAATTTATGATGAGATTTAAGATGAAGTTATTTGGGCAATCCTTTACTGTAACTTGCTTTTAGGCAGGAGAATAATTTTCTTGTGCCAGATTTACTCTGTGATTGACTGAATGATTGATTTCTTGTTGTCTGGCATCGTGACAGCATTGGTCATTGACGTCAGTATCAACTGAAAGGAGACTTCGAATACGGTCAGTACAAATGAATCAGGTGTTTGCTATGCTAGAAAGAGTTTCACTGATATTCATATTACAAAGATGTTCCTTTCTTAATGATATTTTAAATTTTCTTTAGTTATAGGATCCAACATACATTATTGTATAAGTCGATCATTTATCCAGAGAATCTGTTGGGGGGTTACATATAACAGATTTTTTAAAAGCCTTGTATGCTTTTTCAGAACATTTTTGTTTTAATAAAACAGCTACTAATTATTAATAAAACGGTAACAAAACTAAGTATTAACTCTATGTTTGTTGAAAAGTAAGTCCCATTGCAGACTGCCCATAAACAAGAGTCCTTGCTGGCACAAAGCCAGTTTAATGCAAACTAAGTTCCACAAAAAGAGAGTTACAAAATGTGTTAAATAACATTGTATATTGTAAGATGCCGTTCCGTTAAATCTGACGTCACAAGTGTCACTTACAAGGTCCATTAATGTCTCCTCAAAAGAAGTTTAAAGTTGCCATGGAACCTTTTATGCTTAAACATAACTTGCTCCGTAAGGAGACCACTCACTCTCCTTCTTCCTTCCTTTGAACAAAAGGACTGAGGCCACAAAGTGAGGAAACTAAAATCACAATGTAACTATATACAGATATACTGTATGTATGTGTGGTGTAATTTCATGTAGTAGCTATTCTTATATTCATTTTCCGAAATTTGTTGGTCTCTCCCTTACTGTCTACATCTTTATATGACCAGAATGTGAAGAGTAATTAGCCACTCCATACCGTGCAAAATGGTAAAACCAGAAACTCGTCTACTATGCACAAAGAAAATATGCGACTAAAATGAATAAAACACATTTTGGAAAAAAGCAGTTTTCTGTGATGTACTTGTAATTTTCTCACGCACACACACACACACACACACACACACACATATATATATATATATATATATATATATATATATATATATATATATATATATATATATATATATATATATATATATATATATATATATATATATATATATATATATATATATATATATATATATATATATATATATATATATATATATATATATATACATACATACATATATATATGACTATTTATCACATCACCGTGATTCATATACAATCAGAAAGCTACAAACATCCTTTAATATCCAATTCACTCTACCTCGGAAGTAATATATTTTCATATATGTTACCGAAGGGGAATTTTTAGTTGATAATAAGTCCACCGTCCCGTGGGATCGAACCAGCGACGGACGAGGAATCAGGACTACAGTGACACACTAACCAGTCGGCCACAAGAGGGTATAAGTGAATACCATCTCCCATCAACCCACCCGTCGAACTCAGGTGTTTTTGCGTTTGGAGACGATATCCACCCACCTCTGTCATGTTGACCGTGTAGTGCGTTTGTCGCACGTAGCCATATTATGACTATTTATCACATCATCGTGATTCATATACAATCAGAAAGCTACAAACGTCCTTTAATATCCAATTCACTCTACCTCTGAAGTAATATATTTTCATATATGTTACCGAAGGGGAATTTTTAGTTGATAATAAGTCCACCGTCCCGTGGGATCGAACCAGCGACGGACGAGGAATCAGGACTACAGTGACACACTAACCAGTCGGCCACAAGAGAGGGTATAAGTGAATACCATCTCCCATCAACCCACCCGTCGAACTCAGGTGTTTTGCGTTTGGAGACGATATCCACCCACCTCTGCCATGTTGACCGTGTAGTGCGTTTGTCGCACGTAGCCATATTATGACTATTTATCACATCACCGTGATTCATATACAATCAGAAAGCTACAAACGTCCTTTAATATCCAATTCACTCTACCTCGGAAGTAATATATTTTCATATATGTTACCAAAGGGGAATTTTAGTTGATAATAAGTCCACCGTCCCGTGGGATCGAACCAGCGACGGACGAGGAATCAGGACTACAGTGACACACTAACCAGTCAGCCACATATATATATATATATATATATATATATATATATATATATATATATATATATATATATATATATATATATATATATATATATATATATATATATATATATTTGTATTACAAAACCTCTCTAACTTCCTGAATTCCTCACACTTTTACGAGAAAAAATGAAGAAATTCTCACGCCTGCAGCAGGATTTGAAACGCATCCGGAGTATCGGAAAGAGAACGCACTACCGACTTGACCACGAGAGGGATAAGTTTGTTAATGCTTCTATACACTGGATTCCCAGACGAACAGTGAAATAACACTTTTTTCCATTAGTCTACAGCCCAATGTCCATATTTCTTGTAATAAACTTTAAGTTTCTTCACGTGATCGTCGGTTAATTTGTTCTTCTTTGGCGCTACCACTCTGAGATAATGGGGTTTTCTTCCTTGAATTACCTGGCAACGAGAAGAATGAAGCTCCCCCTCCCTCCTCAGTACAGACTGGGACCTCCCAGAAATCAGTAGGGACCTCCCAGGAATATTATCATAAACTTACATCTGAACAAAACTT